>NC_092254.1:16305000-16440000 GCF_036320965.1 Panulirus ornatus
AACACCCCATGTATACCAATTATTCCCTCAACTGCCACATTACTCACCTTTGCATTCAAATCACCCATCACTATGAAAAATGTAAGAAATAATTTAGAAAACTGAAACTTCTAGCTTGAAATGAAATGAAAAATGAATGTCACATAATGATTCAACCTCTGGCTATGGAAAAGGGAAATGTATAATTTATTTACACAAACGTCAATAGTAGTTTTCATCAATTTAACCACTGTATCATACTGCCTGATCCACTTCTCTTATCATGAAACTGGAATATTGGCTTATGATGTTTCTCAATTGTCTTCATTACACAAAGTACAACCATATCTTGGATACATGAGGGTAGGTAGTTGGTCATCCGCCATAATAAAGCCTTGACAGACCAAAAGTTTATCTGGACCTCAACTTTTCCAGTACATTCATGAAAAACACCTTTTTGCTTTCCATCTCTATCACTTTGAAAAAAGAAAAAAAAATGCTCCCTTTGTTCACATTTCAATGAAAGAATAAGCTTCCATGTCTAAGCTACATTCTTTTCCAATTTCACTATTTTTCTTTTTTTCTTTTTTTTTTTAAGAGAAATATGATATAATTGCCTGGTGCAAAAGCAACAAATAATAGAATGTCATATAATGAAAATATGATTTCCATATAAACTGAAATAATTATCTTTCCCCAAGACAAAACAAGAAAAATGAAATGAAATAACACCAAATAAACTACACATTTCTCATAAATATGTGCAGTACAAAGATTACTTTTACATCGTACATTTATAGATCTAACCTCTTAGGGTGTTGTACTAGTCTACATCTAGATGTTCTATCCTCACTGGAATCATGCTTATTCCTCTTTGGTGTACTTTCCCTGTTTGTGTCCACTGCACTTGTCACTTCTGGTTCAGCTTGTCTACTGTTGATTCCTGGTGTCACAGAACCTTCTCCTTCATGACATACATCAGTTAGTTCATCATCATAACCACTGGCATGCATTAAGAGAATTTGGGCTTTCTGCTGTCTTATGCAGTTGCTGCCTATTTCTCCTGTAAAGCTGACCATCACTAATCTTAACAAATATGATCTAGGAGCAACCACCATACCCTTTTTTAACTCTTTACATGTGCCGTCATTGACTCTAACCAATTTCCTTCTTCCAGTTCAGGCAATAGCTTAGAGCTTCTGTCATAATAAACTTTCTGCCCATCTTGTGAATCTTGAAGAATCTTGAAGGCATTTTGTAGTCATTGGGTTTTGTGTCTGGTCATAACAGGACTTCAGAAGTGGGGAGTGTGGTTCATGTTCTAACAAAATGTAACTGACAGGCTTGCTGTCCCCACAACAGGAGAATATCTTCATCAGCCTCTTTACTGTCTGTACACTTTTTTCTGTCAGGCCATTACTTTTTGGATAATAGGTGGATGAAATTGTGTGGTCTATTCCATGTAACTTACAGAATTCTTTAAATTTTACAGCTGTAAATAGTCTGACGCAATTCCTAGCAAAATTATACAGTATTTCACAATAGTACTGGAATGAGTATTTTCTAACAAGTCAAACTCAAAATATTTGCTGTAATAATCAAGAAGCTACAGGTACCTCTTCATTTTCATCTCAAAATAAATCAGCTCTTAAGTTTATGCCACGGGTGTTTAGGGACTTCAAGAGGCATCAATGGTTCCCTTGCTTGGTGGGTATTATAAGCACTACAGGTGTCACAAACACTAATCAGGTCCTTAAGTTCAGCCCCAATTCCAGGCCAGTATATTAGATCTCTCGCTATCCTTAGAGACTTTTCTTTACCCTTTTGAGATTTATGACTGTGTTTGAGGACCTTACTTCTAAGTTCCTTAGGCACTATAATTCTGTTCCATGTACATAATTAATCTCTGTAATTCCAAAAGGCATGGATTTCTATCGGAGTGTGTCTTTTATAATTAAGCCATCCCTATAACGTGAATTCTTTAACAGTCTGCAATACTCTATCTTTCTTTGTCCTATCTTTAAAAACCTTTAAGCTGTTCATGAGTTACTAAATTTACTTGAGCCTCTATATCATCATTGCGTATTTCAGCCCAGCTGACTCTACTCAGAGCATCAACTATATGCATATCATTCCCTTTCTTATAATGTACCTCTAAGGAATGTTTCTGGAGTCTGAGAAGCATTCTCTGTAACATAGGAGGAGCAGATGACAAGGACTTCTTGAAATTACTCTCCAAGGGTTTATGATCAGTCTCTACAACTACATTACTTCTCCCATACAAATAAGATAAGAATGAAATTTCAGCTCCAAAAACAATGGCCAACAGCTCCTTTTCAATTTGAGCATTATTTCTCCAAGTTTCAGTTAAGGACTTGGCAGCATATGCAACAGGGTGGTCTTCCTGAAGAATACAAGCCCCTACAGCATACCCTGAGGCATAAACAGTCAAGGTTACAGGCTTATATACAACATAATACCTCAGAACTGGTGCTTTGCAGGCCATTTCCTTTGGTTTCAGAAAACATTTCTCAAGTGGTTTATCCCATCTAAATTCAGTGTCCTTCACCAGTAACCTTCTCAGATGTTCATTTACTTCAGACATCTTGGAAACAAACTTTCCCAAGTAATTGATCATGCCTAGGAATCTAAGCAACTCTTGTTTATCCTTAGGAGCTGGAAAATTACTTAAGAGTATCTACCTTCTTAGGGTCTGGTCTTCCACTGTTAATACATGGCCAATGTATTCTACCTACTCAGTTTTAAGCTTAAGTTTGGCATAGTTCAACTTTAAATTTCTTTTCTGGCATCTCTTAAGGACTTTCTTAGTCTATCATGCTGTGCTTCAGAACTACCATGAACTAATATGTCGTCCATTATAATTTCCACTCCATCAAGATCATTAAACAATTTATGCATGTACCTCTGTTAGATTTCTGGAGCCAGACTTATCCCAAAGGGGAGACTTAAGTACCTGTATCTACCAAAACAAGTGTTAAGTACAAGAAGTTTGGAAGACTCTTCATCTAGTTTAATTCACCAAAACCCCTTGGTGGCATCTAACACAGAAAACACCTTAGCATCTGCTAAGCTGATTAATATTTCCTCAGTTGTAGGTAGTAGATAGTATTGCCTCTTCAAGGCCTTATTAAATCTCTTGGATCTAGGCATATTCTTGATTTACTTCCCTTATCCACAATAACCATACTGTTAACCCAATCTGTGGGATTACTTTCTCTAATGATTACACCTTTCTTTTCCATGTCCCCTAATTCACATTTTAATCTATTTCTCAGAGCAACAGGCACTTTATGGGGTGGATGAGCCACTGGTCTAATCTATGAATCAACCTCTCGATGCAGTTCACCCTCTAGGCCTCCCAGTCCATCAAATACTTCTTATATTTCTGCAAAACCTTATCAGTGGTTGTGTCTAAACTGGTCTCTCTGACTTTGCTTGATTCATGAATTTAACTAAGCCTAACATTCTACTTGCATTCTTACTCAACAGTGGCACACAATTTACATCAACAATGAAGAGAGTAAGCTGATATTTTCCAGAGTTATTTAAACATGTCATTTAATAATTACTTCCAAAGAAAGTAACTCTGATTTTTCTTTTAGCTTGTCGTAGATTCTTTTAGGCGATACACTGACCCCAGCTCCTGTATCCATCTGAAAAGACGCTGGTTGATCATGAAGAGTAAACTGGTTTCCATGATCTGGTCCTCTTACCTGATTGGAGGTTACTTAGGAAACTGCTTTTGTTGACTTCTTCAGGACGTATGAACCTCTCACTGGCTTCTTGTAACACCTTTCGAAGTTGGATGACGAATCTTCTTTGCCAGCGTGACGGACGCTCTTGCCTTTTCCTGAACTGCTGAAGTTGTCACACCTACTCTTGAAACGTTCAGTCCTGCCACATTTCATACACTGTTGCTAGCTGGGCAGTGTATCCTTCCAAAGACATGCTTGAAACCACAGAACTTACAGGTCCTTTGTGATGTGTTGCCAGGAAGTGAGGATTGATACTTTTCTTCTTGGACTTCATACTGTGGACATTCAAACTGCTTACAGCTGCATTAAACTCCTTCATCTGTCCTTCACTTTCCTCATGAGCTCTGCACAGTAGTACAGTTTCATCAAGGGTCGTGTCGCTTTTCTTCAACAGCCGTCCATGTAGCTTGTCATCACTGGTTATTTAATCATTTTAATTTGCTTTGTCGCTATCTCCCGCGTTAGCGAGTTAGCACAAGGAAACAGACGAAAGAATGGCCCAACCCACCCATATACACACACAAATATACATACCTATACATCACAATGTATACATATATATACACACACAGACATATACATATATACACATGTACATAATTCTTACTGACTGCCTTTATTCATTTCCATCGCCACCCCGCCGCACATGAAATAAAACCCCCCTCCCCCCTCATGTGTGCGAGGTATCGCTAGGAAAGACAACAAAGGTCACATTCGTTCACACTCAGTCTCTAGCTGTCATGTAATAATGCACTGAAACCACAGCTCCCATTCCACATCCAGGCCCCACAGAACTTTCCATGGTTTACCCCAGACGCTTCACATGCCCTGGTTCAATCCACTGACAGCAAGTCAACCCTGGTATACCACATCGTTCCAATTCACTCTATTCCTTGCACGCCTTTCACCCTCGTGCATGTTCAGGCCCCAATCGCTCAAAATCTTTTTCACTCCATCTTTCCACCTCCAATTTGGTCTCCCACTTCTCCTCATTCCCTCCACCTCTGACACATATATCCTCTTGGTCAATATTTCCTCACTCATTCTCTCCATGTGACCAAACCATTTCAAAACACCCTCTTCTGCTCTCTCAACCTCACTCTTTTTATTACCACACATCTCTCTTACCCTATTATCACTTACTCGATCAAACCACCTCACACCACATATTGTCCTCAAACATCTCATTTCCAGCACATCCACCCTCCTCCACACAACTCTATCTATAGCCCACGCCTCGCAACCATATAACATTGTTGGAACCACTATTCCTTCAAACATACCCATTTTTGCTTTCCGAGATAATGTTCTCGACTTCCACACATTCTTCAACGTTCCCAGAACTTTCGGCCCCTCCCCCACCTTATGATTCACTTCCGCTTCCATGGTTCCATCCGCTGCCAAATCCACTCCCAGATATTTAAAACACTTTACTTCCTCCAGTTTTTCTCCATTCAAACTTGCCTACCAATTGACTTGTCCCTCAACCCTACTGTACCTGATAACCTTGCTCTCATTCACATTTACTCTCAGCTTTCTTCTTTCACACACTTTACCAAGCTCAGTCACCAGCTTCTGCAGTTTCTCACCCGAATCAGCCACCAGCGCTGTATCATCAGCTAACAACAACTGGCTCACTTCCCAAGCTCTCTCATCCACAACAGACTGCATACTTGCCCCTCTTTCCAAAACTGTTGCATTCACCTCCCTAACAACCCCATCCATAAACAAATTAAACAACCATGGAGACATCACACACCCCTGCTGCAAACCTACATTCACTGAGAACCAATCACTTTCCTCTCTTCCTACACGTGCACATGCCTTACATCCTCGATAAAAACTTTGCTTCTAACAAATTGCCTCCCTCGCCATATATTCTTAATACCTTCCACAGAGCATCTCTATCAACTCTATCATATGCCTTCAGATCAATAAATGCTACATACAAATCCATTTGCTTTTCTAAGTATTTCTCACATACATTCTTCAAAGCAAACACCTGATCCACACATCCTCTACCACTTCTGAAACCACCCTGCTCTTCCCCAATCTGATGCTCTGTACATGCCTTCACCCTCTCAATCAATACCCTCCCATATAATTTCCCAGGAATACTCAACAAATTATACCTCTGTAATTTGAGCACTCACTTTTATCCCCTTTGCCTTTGTACGATGGCACTATGCAAGCATTCCGCCAATCCTCTGGAACCTCACCATGAGCCATATATACCTTAAATAACCTTACTAACCAGTCAACAATACAGTCACCCCCTTTTGTAATAAATTCCACTGCAATACCATCCAAACCCGCTACCTTGCCGGCTTTCACCTTCCACAAAGCTTTTACTACCTCTTCTCTGTTTACCATATCATTCTCCCTAACCCTCTCATTTTGCACACCACCTCAACCAAAACACCCTATATCTGCCACTATCATCAAACACATTCAAGAAACCTTCAAAATACTCATTCCATCTCCTTCTCACATCACCACTACTTGTTATCATCTCCCCATTAGCCCCCTTCACTGAAGTTTCCATTGATTCCCTTGTCTCACTCACATTATTTACCTCCTTCCAATACATCTTTTTATTCTCCCTAAAATTTAATGATACTCTCTCACCCCAACTCTCATTTGCCCTCTTTTTCACCTTTTGCACCTTTCTCTTGACCTCCTGCCTCTTTCTTTTATACTTCTCCCACTCGTTTGCATTGTTTCCCTGCAGAAATCGTCCAAATACCTCTCTCTCTTTTCTTTCACTAACAATCTTACTTCTTCATCCCACCACTAACTACCCTTTCTAATCAACCCACCTCCCAACGCTTCTCATGCCACAAGCATCTTTTGCGCAAGCCATCACTGCTTCCCTAAATACATCCTATTCCTCCCCCACTCCCCTTACGTCCTTAGTCTCACGTTTTACCATTCTGTACTCATTCTCTCCTGGTACTTCCTCACACAAGTCTCCTTCCCAAGCTCACTTACTCTCACCACTCTCTTCACACCAACATTCTCTCTTCTTTTCTGAAAACCTCTACAAATCCTCACCTTCGCCTCTACAAGATAATGATCAGACATCCCTCCAGTTGCTCCCCTCAGCACATTAACATCCAAAAGTCTCTCTTTTGCGCGCCTATCAATTAACACGTAATCCAATAACGCTCTCTGGCCATCTCTCCTACTTACATACGTATACTTATGTATATCTCTCTTTTTAAACCACGTACTCCCAATCACCAGTCCTTTTTCAGCACATAAATCTACAAGCTCTTCACCATTTCCATTTACAACACTGAACACCCCATGTACACCACTTATTCCCTCAGCTTCCACATCACTCACCTTTGCATTCAAATCACCCATCACTATAACCAGGTCTCGTGCATCAAAACTACTAACACACTTACTTAGCTGCTCCCAAAACACTTGCCTCTCATGATCTTTCTTCTCATGCCCTAGTGCATATGCACCAATAATCACCCATCTCTTTCCATTCACTTTCAGTTTTACCCATATCAATATAGAGTTCTCTTTCTTACTTTTTTACTTTTTTCACTTTTTACTTTCTTACTTTTTCTTTCTTATCACATACTCCCACCACTCCTGTTTCAGGAGTAGTGCTACTCCTTCCCTTGCTCTTGTTCTCTCACTAACCCCTGACTTTACTCCCAAGACATTCCCAAACCACTCTTCCCCTTTACCTTTGAACTTCGTTTCACTCAGAGCCAAAACATACAGGTCCTTTTCCTCAAACATACTACCTATCTCTCCTTTATTCTCATCTTGGTTACATCCACACACATTTAGACACCCTGATCTGAGCCTTCGAGGAGGTCGAGCACTCCCTGCGTGACTCCTTCTCCTGTTTCCCCTTTTAGAAAGTTAAAATACAAGAAGGGAAGGGTTTCCAGCCCCCCGCTCCCGGCCCCTTTAGTCGCCTTCTACGACACGTGAGGAATGCGTGGGAAGTATTCTTTCTCCCCTATCCCCATCACTGGTGTCACATATAATTCTGTCTTTGATCATTTCATCCCTCAAGGCACTAAACTCACAGTTTATAGCCTTCTTTGTTAGGTCAGTAACAAAACTATCAAAAGTTTCATCAGCAAGTTGCACTCTACTATTAAAAATGTATCTTTCATAAGTGATAATTCTTCTCTGGGTCAAAATATTCTTGCAACTTGATAAGATTCAGGTATGTCTTTTTATCAGTTTCCTCTACGGGCAAAATGTTATATATATCTAGCAGCATTCTTCCACCATAGTTTAGCCACCATAGTTTAGTAGTAAGGCAATCTTCACCTCATCATTCTCAGAACTTAGTAGATACATTTCAAATTCCTGGCGGAATCTTCTCCAGTCCTCTGTTGTGTTACCTGATAATATCAGTGCAGGAAGTCGACCTTGGATGATCATCCTGAACGTTTTAGGCGACCACAACAATGGTGCTGGGAGACTGCCACTTCGAGACAGCACCTCAGTTCTTGCCACCAACCATCTTTCCTCTAACACATCTCTTCTTTAAAGCCAGAAGCACGTGAGACATCGGCACACCTGACACCATGTAATATGTGCCATGTCAAGGTGTCTTTGTGAAGAAGGCAAAGAGATTGAGATAAACAGCGTTTCCATAAATGGCGCCAAGCTATTGTTATGTTCCAACAATAGAGAATCGCAACTTAATCCCGTGCATCATGACAAGTCTTTTTAAAAGAAATGTAATATAATTGCGTGCTACAAAAGTAACAAATAAAACAATGTCAAATAATGAGAATATAATTTCCATATAATTGAAATAATTATCATTACACTTGATAGGCTTAACCATGCTGCAAAGGTCAGGCTTGAGCTCTCAGATGAACACATGTAGGCTATTTTCTCTCCTATACTTAATGTCCTTTCCTTCTTGGTCTATCAAAACTGAAATCGTTAATATGTTTGAGTTAAGATGAATTTTTAAGATAGCGTATTCTAAACTGTATTAAGAGCGCTGAATAGCCTTAGATGCTTCATTACTTGGCTTATAAGCCTATATTCTATAATCCAATCCAATCCAATTCTAATGTTCCTGCCTGATGTTCCAGCCTACCATTTCTACCTAATGCTCCCATTTAATGTTCCTACCTACTACTACTACTACTACTACTACTACTACTACTACTACCTAACGCTGACTGACTGACTAAAAAGAAAAGATTAATATTCAAGCCTCAGAATAGTTAAGTGTAATGAACGGACTGCCGTAGGGGATCAGATGATGTACCACAAATGCTATTTATCTACGATGAAGACCAAAACCTGGTCAAAACCTATAAACCATCAGATGCAAAGTCACAAGAATTTACAGAACAAATAAGAAATACAGTGACCTGCCTTGACCTCTTTGGAGAGGTGTTTTGGAAGGAGGTAAATAAAGTGCGTAAGACAAGGGAACAAATGGGAACATCAGTGAAGTGGGCTAATGGGGAGGTGATAACAAGTAGTGGTGATGTGAGAAGGAGACGGAATGAGTATTTTGAAGGATTGTTGAATGTGTTTGATGATATGTGGCAGATATAGGGTGTTTTGGTCGAGGTGGTGTGCAAAGTGAGAGGGTTACGGAGAATGATTTAGTAAACAGAGAAGAGGTAGTAAAAGCTTTGCGGAAAATGAAAGCCGGCAAGGCAGCGGGATTGGATGGTATTGCAGTGGAATTTATTAAAAAAGGGGGTGACTGTATTGTTGACTGGTTGGTAAGGTTATTTAAAGTATGTATGACTCATGGTGAGGTGCCTGAGGACTGACGGAATGCTTGCATAGTGCCATGATACAAAGGCAAAGTGCTTAAATTACAGCGGTATAAGTTTGTTGAGTATTCCTGGTAAATTATATGGGAGGGTATTGATTGAGAGGGTGAAGGCATGTACAGAGCATCAGTTTGGGGAAGAGCAGTGTGGTTTCAGAAGTGGTAGAGGATGTGTGGATCAGGTGTTTGCTTTGAAGAATGCATGTGAGCAATACTTAGAAAAGGGAATGGATTTGTATATAGCATTTATGGATCTGGAGAGGGCATATGATAGATTTGATTGAGATGCTCTTTGCAAGGTATTAAGAATATATGGTGAGGAGGTAAGTTTCTAGAAGCAGTGAAAAGTTTTTATCGAGGATGTAAGGCATGTGTACGTATAGAAAGAGAGGAAAGTGACTGGTTCTCAGTGAATGTTGGTTTGCGGCAGGGGTGCGTGATGTCTCCAAGGTTGTTTAATTTCTTTATGGATGGGTTGTTAGGGAGGTGAATGCAACAATTTTGGAAATAGGGGCAAGTATGCAGTCTGTTGTGGATGAGAGAGCTTGAGAAGTGAGTCAGTTGTTGTTCGCTGATGATACAACGCTGGTGGCTGATTCGTGTGAGAAACTGCAGAAGCTGGTGACTGAGTTTGGTAGTGTGGGAAAGAAAAAAGCTGAGAGTTTATGTGAATAAGAGCAAGGTTATTATGTACAGTAGGGTTGAGGGTCAAGTCAATTGGGAGGGAAGTTTGAATGGAGAAAACTGGAGGAAGTAAAGTGTTTTAAATATCTGGGAGTGGATTTGGCAGCCGATGGAACCATGGAAGTGTAAATGAATCATAGGGTGGGGGAGGGGGCGAAAGTTCTGGGAGCGTTGAAGAATGTGTGGAAGTCGAGAACATTATCTCAGAAAGCAAAAATGGGTATGTTTGAAGGAATAGTGGTTCCAACAATGTTATATGGTTGCGAGGCGTGGGCTATGGATAGAGTTGTGCGGAGGAGGATAGATGTGCTGGAAATGAGATGTTTGAGGACAATATGTGGTGTGAGGTGGTTTGATCGAGTAAGTAATGAAAGGGTAAGAGAGATGTGTGGTAATAAAAAGAGTATGGTTGAGAGAGCAGAAGAGGGTGTTTTGAAGTGGTTTGGTAACATGGAGAGAATGAATGAGGAAAGATTGACAAAGAGGATATATGTGTCAGAGGTGGAGGGAACGAGGAGAACCGGGAGACCAAATTGGAAGTGGAAAGATGGAATGAAAACCATTTTGAGTGATCGGGGCCTGACCATGCAGGAGGGTGAAAGGCGTGCAAGGAATAGAGTGAATTGGAACGATGTGGTATACCGGGGTCGACGTGCTGTCAGTGGATTGAGCCAGCGCATTCGAAGCGTCTGGGGTAAACTATGGAAAGTTCTGTGGTTCCGGGATGTGGAAAGGGATCTGTAGTTTCGGTGCATTATATATGACAGCCAGAGACTGAGTGTGAACGAATGGGGCCTTTGTTGTCTTTTCCTGGCGCTACTTTGCGCACATGCGAGGGAAGGGGGTTGTCATTTCATGTGTGGCGGGGTGGCGACGGGATTAGATAAAAGCAGACTGTATGAATTATGTACATGTGTATTTATCATATGTCTGTGTGTATATATGTGTATACTTTGAGATGTATAGGTATGTATATGTGCGTGTGTGGACGTGTATGTATATACATGGGTATGTGGGTGGGTTGGGCCATTCTTTTTTCTGTTTCCTTGCGCTACCTCGCTAACGCGGGAGACAGCGACAAAGTATAATCAATAGATAAACAAATATGATATATATATATATATATACACGAATAAAGTGTTTATGAACGCGCACCTTCATAGAACATACAAACCTCCAACAGCCAGGATCGAACCTGGGACCCCTTGTGCAAGAGGCAGGCATGCTAACCGCTAGGCTAAGGGACTGTATAATGGAAAACAACTATTCGAAATACTAAGTACTCGAATACCCTTCGTCTCACAATGGTGAGCAACGGGGTCTATCGGTTGTTTCCGAACAGAACACATAGCCAGCTGATAGCGTTTTACCGAACCTAACCGTACAACGCGGAGTTATATGAATACGAATAAAGTGTATATGAACGCGCACCTTCATAGAACATACAAACCTCTAACAGCCAGGATCGAACCTGGGACCCCTTGTGCAAGAGGCAGGCATGCTAACCGTTAGGCTAAGGGACTGTATGATAGGAAACAACTATTCGAAATACTAAGTACTCGAATACCCTTCGTCTCACAATGGTGAGCAACGGGGTCTATCGGTTGTTTCCGAACAGAACACATAGCCAGCTAATAGCGTTTTACCGAACCTAACTGTACAACGCGGAGTTATATGAATACGAATAAAGTGTTGGAGGTTGGTATGTTCTCTGAAGGTGCGCGTTCATATACACTTTATTCGTATTCATATAACTTTATATATGATTTGGTAAACAGAGAAGAGGTAGTAAAAGCGTTGCATTGCGGAAGATGAAAGCCGGCAAGGCAGCAGGTTTGGATGGTATTGCGGTGGAATTTATTGAAAAAGGGGGTGACTGTATTGTTGACTGGTTGGTAAGGTTATTTAATGTATGTATGATTCATGGTGAGGTGCCTGAGGATTGGCGGAATGCTTGCATAGTGCCATTGTACAAAGGAAAAGGGGATAAAAGTAAGTGCTCAAATTACAGAGGTCCAAGTTTGTTGAGTATTCCTGGTAAATTATATGGGAGGGTATTGATTGAGAGGGTGAAGGCATGTACAGAGCATCAGATTGGGGGGAGAGCAGTGTGGTTTCAGAAGTGGTAGAGGATGTGTGGATCAGGTGTTTGCTTTGAAGAATGTATGTGAGAAATACTTAGAAAAGCAAATGGATTTGTATGTAGCAATTATGGATCTGGAGAAGGCATATGATAGAGTTGATAGATATGCTCTGTGGAAGGTATTAGGAATATATGGTGTGGGAGGCAGGTTGTTAGAAGCAGTGAAAAGTTTTTATCGAGGATGTAAGGCATGTGTACGTGTAGGAAGAGAGGAAAGTGATTGGTTCTCTGTGAATATAGGTTTGCGGCAGGGGTGTGCGATGTCTCTATGGTTGTTTAATTTGTTTATGGATGGGGTTGTTAGGGAGGTGAATGCAAGAGTTTTGGAAAGAGGGGCAAGTTTGCAGTCTGTTGTGGATGAGAGAGCGTGGGAAGTGAGTCAGTTGTTCGCTGATGATACAGCGCTGGTGGCTGATTTATGTGAAAAAACTGCAGAAGCTGGTGACTGAGTTGCGTAAAGTGTGTGAGAGAAGAAAGTTGAGAGTGAATGTGAATAAGAGCAAGGTTATTAGGTACAGTAGGGTTGAGGGTAGAGTCAATTGGGAGGTAAGTTTGAATGGAGAAAAACTGGAGCAAGTGAAGTGGTTTAGATATCTGGGAGTGGATCTGGCAGCGGATGGAACCATGGAAGCGGAAGTGCATCATAGGGTGGGGGAGGGGGCGAAAATTCTTGGGGCGTTGAAGAGTATGTAGAAGTCGAGAACATTATCTCGGAAAGCAAAAATGGGTATGTTTGAAGGAATAGTGGTTCCAACAATGTTGTATAGTCGCGAGGCGTGGGCTATGGATAGAGTTGTGCGCAAGAGGGTGGATGTGCTGGAAATGAGATGTTTGAGGACAATGTGTGGTGTGAGGTGGTTTGATCGAGTAAGTAATGTAAGGGTAAGAGAGATGTGTGGTAATAAAAAGAGTATGGTTGAGAGAGCAGAGCAAGGTGTTTTGAAATGGTTTGGTCACATGGAGAGAATGAGTGAGGAAAGATTGACAAAGAGGATATATGTGTCAAAGGTGGAGGGAACGAGGAGAAGTGGGAGACCAAATTGGAGGTGGAAAGATGGAGTGAAAAAGATTTTGAGTGATCGGGGCCTGAACATGCAGGAGGGTGAAAGGCGTGCAAGGAATAGAGTGAATTGGAACGATGTGGTATACCGGGGCCGACGTGCTGTCAATGGACTGAACCAAGGCATGTGAAGCGTCTGGGGTAAACCATGGAAAGTTGTGTCCGACTTGAATGTGGAAAGGGAGCTGTGGTTTCGGTGCATTATGACATGACAGCTAGAGACTGAATGTGCACCAATGGGGCCTTTGTTGTCTTTTCCTAGCGCTACCTCGCACACATGAGGGGGGAGGGGGTTGTTATTCCATGTGTGGCGAGGTGGCGATGGGAACAAATAAAGGCAGACAGTATGAATTATGTACATGTGTATATATGTATGTGTCTGTGTGTGTATATACATCTATACGTTGAGATGTATAGTTATGTATATTTGCGTGTTTGGATGTGTATGTATATCCATGTGTACGTGGATGGGTTGGGCCATTCTTTCGTCTGTTTCCTTGCGCTACCTTGCCAAAACGGGATACAGAGATAAAGGAAAATAGAATAGATAAATATATATATATATATATATATATATATATATATATATATATATATATATATATATATATATATATATATATATATTTATATAAAAGGGGAAACAGAAGGAGTCACGCGGGGGAGTGCTCATCCTCCTCGAAGACTCAGATTGGGGTGTCTAAATGTGTGTGGATGTAACCAAGATAAGAAAAAAGGAGAGATAGGTAGTATGTTTGAGTAACGGAACCTGGATGTTCTGGCTCTGAGTGAAACGAAGCTCACTGGTAAAGGGGAAGAGTGGTTTGGGAATGCCTTGGGAGTAAAGACTAGGGTTGGTGAGAGGACAAGAGCAAGGGAAGGAGTAGCACTATTCATGCAACAGGATTTTTGGGAGTATGTGATCGAGTGTAAGAAAGTAAATTCAAGATTGATATGGGTAAAAATGAAAGTTGATGGAGAGAGATGGGTGATTATTGGTGCATATGCACCTGGGCATGAGAAGAAAGATCATGAGAGGCAAGTGTTTTGGGAGTAGCTGAATGGATGTTTTAGTGGTTTTGATGCACGAGACCGGGTTATAGTGATGGGTGATTTGAATGCAAAGGTGATTAATGTGGCAGTTGAGGGAATAATTGGTATACATGGGGTGTTCAGTGTTGTAAATGGAAATGGTGAAGAGCTTGTAGATTTATGTGCTGAAAAAGGACTAGTTATTGGGAATACCTGGTTTAAAAAGAGAGATATAAATAAGTATACGTATGTAAGTAGGAGAGATGGCCAGAGAGCGTTATTGATTACGTGTTAATTGATACGCGCGCGAAAGAGAGACTTTTGGATGTTAATGTGCTGAGAGGTGCAACTGGAGGGATGTCTGATCATTATCTTGTGGAGGCGAAGGTGAAGATTTTTAGAGGTTTTCAGAAAAGAAGAGAGAATGTTGGGGTGAAGAGAGTGGGGAGAGTAAGTGAGCTTGGGAAGGAGACTTGTGTGAGGAAGTACCAGGAGGGGCTGAGTACAGAATGGAAAAAGGTGAGAACAAAGGAGGTAAGGGGAGTGGGTGAGGAATGGGACGTATTTAGGGAAGCAGAGATGGCTTTCGCAAAAAATGCTTGTGGCATGAGAAGCGTGGGAGGTGGGCAGATTAGAAAGGATAGTGAGTGGTTGGATGAAGAAATAAGATTATTAGTGAAAGAGAAGAAAGAGGCATTTGGACGATTTTTGCAGGGAAAAAATGCAAATGAGGGGGAGATGTATAAAAGAAAGAGGCAGGAGGTCAAGAGAAAGGTGCAAGAGGTGAAAAAGAGGGCAAATGAAAGTTGGGGTGAGAGAGTATCATTAAATTTTAGGGAGAATAAAAAGATGTTTTGGAAAGAGGTAAATAAAGTGCGTAAGACAAGGGAACAAATGGGAACTTCAGTGAAGGGGGCTAATGGGTAGGTGATAACAAGTAGTGGTGATGTGAGAAGGAGATGGATTGAGTATTTTGAAGGTTTGTTGAATGTGTTTGATGATAGAGTGGCAGATACAGGGTGTTTTGGTCGAGGTGGTGTGCAAAGTGAGAGGGTTAGGGAAAATGATTTGGTAAACAGAGAAGAGGTAGTAAAATCTTTGCGGAAGATGAAAGCCGGTAAGGCAGCGGGTTTGGATGGTATTGCAGTGGAATTTATTAAAAAAGGGGGTGACTGTATTGTTGACTGGTTGGTAAGGTTATTTAATGTATGTATGATTCATGGTGAGGTGCCTGAGGATTGGCGGAAAGCTTGCAAAGTGCCATTGTACAAAGGGAAAGGGGATAAGAGTGAGTGCTGAAATTACGGAGGTATAAGTTTGTTGAGTATTCCTGGTAAATTATATGGGAGGGTATTGATTGAGAGGGTGAAGGCATGTACAGAGCATCAGATTGGGGAAGAGCAATGTGGTTTCAGAAGTGGTAGAGGATGTGTGGATCAGGTGTTTGCTTTGAAGAATGTATGTGAGAAATACTTAGAAAAGCAAATGGATTTGTATGTAGTATATATATTATATATATATATATATATATATATATATATATATATATATATATATATATATATATATATATATATATATATATATATATATATATATATATATATCATATTATACTTTCTTGCTGTCTCTCGCGTTAGCGAGGTAGAGGAAGGAAACAGACGAAAGAATGGCCCAACCCACCCACATACACATGTATATGCATACATGTCCACACACGCACATATTCATACCTATACATTTCAACGTACACATATGTATACATACGCAGACGTATACATATATACACACGTACGTAATTCATACTTGCTGCTTCTATTCATTCCCGCCGCCACCCCGCCACACATGAAATGACAGCCCCTTACCCCCGCATGCGCGCGAGGTTGCGCTAGGAATAGACAACAAAGGCCACATTTGTTTACACTCAGTCTCTAGCTGTCATGTATAATGCACCGAAACCACAGCTCCCTTTCTACATCCAGGCGCCGCAAAACTTTTTATGGTTTATCCCAGACGTTTAACATGCCATGGTTCAATCCATTGACAGCACGTCGACCCCGGTATACCACATCGTTCTAATTCACTCTATTCCTTGCACGCCTTTTACCACCCCTACGCCCTGCATGTTGAGGCCCCGATCGCTCAAAATCATTTTCACTCCATCCTTCGACTTCCAATTTGGTCTCTCACTTCTCTTCTTTCCCTCCACTTCTGACATATGTATCCTCTTTGTCACTCTTTCCTCACTGATTGTCTCCGTGTGACCAAACCATTTCAAAGCACCCTCCTCTGCTCTCTCAACCACACCCTTTTTATCACCACACATCTCTTTTACCCTCTCATTACTTAATCAAACCACATCACGCCACATATTGTCCTCAAACATCTCATTTCCAACACATCCACCCTCCTCCGCACAACTCTATCTATAGCCCACGTCTCGCAACCATATAACATTGTTGGGACAAATATTCCTTCAAACATACCCATTTTTGCTTTCCGAGATAATGTTCTCGAGTTGCACACCTTTTTCAACGGTCCCAGAACTTTCGCACCTCCACCACCCTGTAACTCCCGCTTCCATGGTTCCATCCGCGGCCAAATCTTCTCCCAAATATCTAAAACACTTCACTTCCTCCAGTTTTTCTCCATTCAAACTTACCTCCCAATTGACGTGTCCCTCAACTCTATCGTACCTAATAACCTTCCTCTCATTTACACTTACTCTCAGCTTTCTTCTTTCACACACTTTACCAAACTCAGTCACCAGCTTCTGCAGTTTCTCACCCGAATCAGCCACCAGCGCTGTATCATCAGTAAACAACAACTGACTCACTTCCAAAGCTCTCTCATGCACAACAGACTTCCACCTCTCTTCAAAACTCTTTTATTTATCTCCCTAACAACCCCATCCAATAACAAATCAAACAACCATGGAGACATCACGCACCCCTGCCGCAAACCAACATTCACAGAGAACCAATCACTTTCGTCTCTTCCTACTTGTACACATGCCTTACATCCTCGATAAAAACTTTTCACTGCTTTTAGCAACTTGCCTCCCACACCATATACTCCTAATTCCTTAAACAGAGCATCTCTATCAACTCTATTATGTGCCTTCTCCAGATCCATAAATGTTACATACACATCCATTTGTTTTTCTAAATATTTCTTACACACATTCGTCAAAGCGAATACCTGATCCACGCATCCTCTACCACTTCTGAAACCACATTACTCTTCCCCAATCTGATGTTCTATACATGCTTTCACCCTCTCAATCAATACCCTCCCATTTAATTTCCCAGGAATACTCAACAAACTTATACCTCTGTAATTTGAGCATTCACCTTTATCCCCTTGCCTTTGTACAATGGCACTACACATGCATTCTGCCAATCCTGAGGCACTTCACCAAGAGCCATACACACATTAAATATCCTCACCAACCAATCAACAACACAGTCACCCTCCTTTCTAATGAATTACACTGTAATACCACCCAAACCCGTTGCTTTGCTGACTTTCATATTCCGCAAAGGTTTCATTACCTCTTCTCTGTTTACCAAATCATTCTCCCTAATCCTCTCAAATCGCACACCACCTCGACCAAAAAAAAAAAAAAAAACATATATCTGCCACTCTATCATCTAACACATTCAACAAACCTTCAAAATACTCACTTCATCTCCTCACATCACCACTACTTGTTATTACCTCCCCATCAGCCCCCTTCACCGATGTCCCATTTGTTCCCTTGTCTTACGCTCTTTCTTTACTTCCTTCCAAAATATCTTTTTATTCTCCTTAAAATTTAATGATACTCTCTCACCCTAACTCTCATTTGCGCTCTTTTTCACCTCTTACACCTTTCTCTTGACTTCCTGCCCCTTTCTTTTATACATTTCCCAGTCATTTGCACTCTTTCCCTGCAAAACTCGTCCAAATACCCCTCTCTTCTCTTTCACTAATAGTCTTACTTCCCCATCCCACCACTTACTATCCTTTATAATCTGTATACCTCCCATGTTTCTCAGGCCACAAGCATCTTTTGCACAAGTCACCGCTGCTTTCCTAAATACATCCCATTCCTCACCCACTCCCCTTACGTCCTTTGCTCTCACCTTTTTCCATTCTGCACCCAGTCTCTCCTGTTACTTCCTCACACAAGTCTCCTTCACAAGCTCACTTACTCACTCTCTTCGCCCCAACATTCTCTCTTCTTTTCTGAAATCCTCTACTAATCTTCACCTTCGCCTCCACAAGATAATGGTCAGACATCCCTCGAGTTGCACCTCACAGCACATTAACATCCAAAAGTCTCTCTTTCACGCGCCTAAGAAGGAACACGTAATCCAAGAACGCTCTCTGGCCATCTCTCCTATTTACATGTGTATACTTATGTATATCTCTCTATTTAATCCAGGTATTCCCAATCACCAGTTCTTTTTTAGCACACAAATCTACAAGCTCTTCACTATTTGCACTGAACACCCCATGTACACCAATTATTCCCTCTACTGACACACTCTCCTTTGCATTCAAATCACCAATCACTATAACTCGGTCTCATGTATCAAAACTGCTAACATACTCACTCAGCTGCTCCCAAAACACTTGTCTCTCATGATCTTTCTTCTCATGCCCAGGTGTACATGCACCAATAATCACCCATCTTTCTCCATCCATCTTCAGTTTTACCCATATTAATCTAGAGCTTATTCTCTTACACTCTAACACATACTCCCACCACTCCTGTTTCAGGAGTAGTGCTACTCCTTCATTTGCTCTTGTCCTCTCACCAACCCTTGACTTTACTCCCAAAACATTCCCAAACCACTCTTCCCCTTTACTCTTGAGCTTCGTTTCACTCAGAGCCAAAACATCCAGGTTCCTCTCCTCAAACATACTACCTATCTCTCCTTTTTTCTCATCTTGGTTACATCCGCACATATTTAGACACCCCAATCTGAGCCTTCGAGGAGGATGAGATCTTCCCGCGTGACTCCTTCTTCTGTTTCCCCTTTTAGAAAGTTGAAATACAATATATATGTAATAGAATATATACCATCGGTATTTACTCATTTCTTCTTGTTCTTTTCCATTATACAAATTGTGGTTTTCAAAGACACATAAAGATCTTAAATGATACTCTTAATCTTGTTTCCTGTTTATTATAGATAGTCTTAGATGTTTCACGATACATATCTCAATATAATCCAGTCACTTGTAATCCAAGGGTATAACATAGCATAACATACTCTGAGTATATCTGTAGCTGTACAAATATTAAGCATATTATGGGATGAGACACTAGACAGAAATATATCCATTTTGAGGTGGAGACTTAGATAGAGCTTTAAGGATGCAGTTGATGGTGATTTTGGTGTGTCTAGGACTTGTGATGTTAGTTAGACTGGTGATCGCTGCAGATGTCTGTCAGGTGCCGTCCAAGTCTGGTTCCAACGTGTTATATATGCTTTCAGAGTACTGTATTACTCTACTGTCTTGGTCTGTAATTCGGTTGTTTAATATGTTTTGTGTCATGGATGTACATGGCATTTCCTTCGTGTTGGTGTTGGTGGTGACATATTAGTCACTTTAGGAAGATGTTACGACTTCTATACGTTACTTAATTGTTCCTTGTTGTGCATATAATGTAACGCTAGTCATACCAGCTTAAGCCACACTATTCTGAAATTTACAACTTTGAGATTTGGTAATTTACGTTCCTATATTGTAGAGGGTCAGTGTTTTACTTTCATTTTCTTTTTGTTTAATCTGCTGTTTCTTTAATACCTTTAGTAGTAGAGGGTGACGTTCATCTTATGAGTTTTTCGATATAATGTTTTTCTTGAATGATTTCTTTGAAACTCTCTAATCCACCCTGTATGTATAGAAATTTGATTACTATAAATAATTTGTTAGTGATGTCTGATTCATGTGTGTGTGTGTGTGTGTGTGTGTGTGTGTGAAAGCTTAGTTTAGAGGAATCATCTTCACTTCTTTCTCAATGGAAGAATTTTGCTGTCCATTAATATCGAGGACTTGATTAAATATTCGAATCTCTTGGCGGAGGAGGTCCCAAGGTGACCAGTGTTTGTGGGGCAGATATCAGGGGAGCCTCACTTCTGTATAATTTCATTGAGCGTTTTGATGTTCTCACTAATTCAGTTAACTATGGAACATAGTAATGCAGAGGGACTGGCTGTGTGGGTGGGCGGGCCTGGCTTGCCAGCTGCGGCAGCGACCCCATATGGCACTCGCTTCTCCATGTGGGTGTACGCCCGAAAACGATTTGCCTCCCTGCTGCTTTTAGTTTGGACACACACACACACACACACACACACGCACACACACACACTGTTTCCACTTGTGAGCATCCTTCGTAACCAGTCCAGATTCCTTTGCGTCTTCCGCATTTGACACACACTCAGCACGTCCCTTACTTGCTCCAGCGTTTAGCAAGGGTACTCGGGTATTAGCCTCTCGATATCAGTGAAGATGTTTCAAGCACGAACAACGGTTTAATGAAGTGTGCTCAAGTCATGAGGAATGCACTTGTGATATGATAAATACCAGAAACATATACCGCAGGGTATATGAAAACATGGAGGTAAAGAGAGACAATAGATATGATGTGGGAACACACACTATACCCGTGCTGAGGGACTGAGAGAGTAGATGTTGGAGGCAGGTATTTTTGTTGGCTTGTAAATGATCTAAGTTCTCTTACGATTACATAAAAGAACCTCAAGAAAAAATATAGATAGACTGATGGCGTATCCACCACAGAGAGTCACAAACATCCCCTGAGAAAAAAGAGGAAAATATACACACTTATTAACGAAGAGTGAATATGTTGATCATCGTTTATCATAAGTAGAGAAGTTACTGAGTTATAAACATTTTAAGAAAAGTGTTCTTATGATACAAACTATACTCTTTGAAATATACGGAGCAACTTGATTACCGATATATCATATAGAGCGAGAGGCGTCCTCACTGTTATCTTAGCAGGAGCTTGGTAGCATATGGATGAATTACGTTCATCAGTTCTCACCCAATGGAGGAAAAGGCCAGCCTCAGTCATGGCCATTATTCTGGGAGAAGAAAATTTCATTACGGTATGAACTTCAACAAAAGTCTTTCTCAAGTAATCCACCATCTAGATCTCATTGACAGTCATATGCGCAAAACACATTACTGGTTCTTTTCTCTTTATATATATATATATATATATATATATATATATATATATATATATATATATATATATATATATATATATATATATATATATATATATATATATATATATATATATATATATATATATATATATATTTATGTATATATAGGTGAGTTTGAATGGAGAAAAACTGGAGGAAGTGAAGTGTTTTAGATATCTGGGAGTGGATCTGGCAGCGGATGGAACCATGGAAGCGGAGGTGGATCATAGGGTGGGGGAGGGGGCGAAAATCCTGGGGGCCTTGAAGAATGTGTGGAAGTCGAGAACATTATCTCGGAAAGCAAAAATGGGTATGTTTGAAGGAATAGTGGTTCCAACAATGTTGTATGGTTGCGAGGCGTGGGCTATGGATAGAGTTGTGCGCAGGAGGATGGATGTGCTGGAAATGAGATGTTTGAGGACAATGTGTGGTGTGAGGTGGTTTGATCGAGTGAGCAACGTAAGGGTAAGAGAGATGTGTGGAAATAAAAAGAGCGTGGTTGAGAGAGCAGAAGAGGGTGTTTTGAAGTGGTTTGGGCATATGGAGAGGATGAGTGAGGAAAGATTGACCAAGAGGATATATGTGTCGGAGGTGGAGGGAACAAGGAGAAGAGGGAGACCAAATTGGAGGTGGAAAGATGGAGTGAAAAAGGTTTTGTGTGATCGGGGCCTGAACATGCAGGAGGGTGAAAGGAGGGCAAGGAATAGAGTGAATTGGAGCGATGTGGTATACCGGGGTTGACGTGCTGTCAGTGGATTGAATCAAGGCATGTGAAGCGTCTGGGGTAAACCATGGAAAGCTGTGTAGGTATGTATATTTGCGTGTGTGGGCGTATGTATATACATGTGTATGGGGGGGTTGGGCCATTTCTTTCGTCTGTTTCCTTGCGCTACCTCGCAAACGCGGGAGACAGCGACAAAGCAAAAAAAAAAAAAATATATATATATATATATATATATATATATATATATATATATATATATATATATATATATATATATATATGAATGTGTGTGGATGTAACCGAGATGTGAAAAAAGGAGAGATAGGTAGTATGTTTGAGGAAAGGAACCTGGATGTTTTGGCTCTGAATGAAACGAAGCTCAAGGGTAAAGGGGAAGAGTGGTTTGGGAATGTCTTGGGAGTAAAGTCAGGGGTTGGTGAGAGGACAAGAACAAGAGGAAGGAGTAGCACTACTCCTGAAACAGGAGTTGTGGGAGTATGTGATAGAATGTAAGAAAGTAAATTCTCGATTAATATGGGTAAAACTGAAAGTTGATGGAGAGAGATGGATGATTATTGGTGCATATGCACCTGGGCATGAGAAGAAAGATCATGATAGGCAAGTGTTTTGGGAGCAGCTGAATGAGTGTGTTAGTGGTTTTGATGCACGAGACCGGGTTATAGTGATGGGTGATTTGAATGCAAAGGTGAGTAATGTGGCAGTTGAGGGAATAATTGGTATACATGGGGTGTTCAGTGTTGTAAATGGAAATGGTGAAGAGCTTGTAGATTTATGTGCTGAAAAAGGACTGGTGATTGGGAATACCTGGTTTAAAAAGCGAGATATACATAAGTATACGTATGTAAGTAGGAGAGATGGCCAGAGAGCGTTATTGGATTACGTGTTAATTGACAGGCGCGCGAAAGAGAGACTTTTGGATGTTAATGTGCTGAGAGGTGCAACTGGAGGGATGTCTGATCATTATCTTGTGGAGGCTAAGGTGAAGATTTGTATGGGTTTTCAGAAAAGAAGAGTGAATGTTGGGGTGAAGAGGGTGGTGAGAGTAAGTGAGCTTGGGAAGGAGACTTGTGTGAGGAAGTATCAGGAGAGACTGAGTACAGAATGGAAAAAGGTGAGAACAATGGAAGTAAGGGGAGTGGGGGAGGAATGGGATGTATTTAGGGAATCAGTGATGGATTGCTTGTGGCATGAGAAGAGTGGGAGGTGGGTTGATTAGAAAGGGTAGTGAGTGGTGGGATGAAGAAGTAAGAGTATTAGTGAAAGAGAAGAGAGAGGCATTTGGACGATTTTTGCAGGGAAAAAATGCAATTGAGTGGGAGATGTATAAAAGAAAGAGATAGGAGGTCAAGAGAAAGGTGCAAGAGGTGAAAAAAAGGGCAAATGAGAGTTGGGGTGAGAGAGTATCATTAAATTTTAGGGAGAATAAAAAGATGTTCTGGAAGGAGGTAAATAAAGTGCGTAAGACAAGGGAGGAAATGGGAACTTCAGTGAAGGGCGCAAATGGGGAGGTGATAACAAGTAGTGGTGATGTGAGAAGGAGATGGAGTGAGTATTTTGAAGGTTTGTTGAATGTGTTTGATGATAGAGTGGCAGATATTGGGTGTTTTGGTCGAGGTGGTGTGGAAAGTGAGAGGGTTAGGGAAAATGATTTGGTAAACAGAGAAGAGGTAGTGAAAGCTTTGCGGAAGATGAAAGCCGGCAAGGCAGCAGGTTTGGATGGTATTGCAGTGGAATTTATTAAAAAAGGGGGTGACTGTATTGTTGACTGGTTGGTAAGGTTATTTAATGTATGTATGACTCATGGTGAGGTGCCTGAGGATTGGCGGAATGCGTGCATAGTGCCATTGTACAAAGGCAAAGGGGATAAGAGTGAGTGCTCAAATTACAGAGGTATAAGTTTGTTGAGTATTCCTGGTAAATTATATGGGAGGGTATTGATTGAGAGGGTGAAGGCATGTACATAGCATCAGATTGGGGAAGAGCAGTGTGGTTTCAGAAGTGGTAGAGGATGTGTGGATCAGGTGTTTGCTTTGAAGAATGTATGTGAGAAATACTTAGAAAAGCAAATGGATTTGTATGTAGCATTTATGGATCTGGAGAAGGCATATGATAGAGTTGATAGAGATGCTCTGTGGAAGGTATTAAGAATATATGGTGTGGGAGGCAAGTTGTTAGAAGCAGTGAAAAGTTTTTATCGAGGATGTAAGGCATGTGTACGTGTAGCAAGAGAGGAAAGTGATTGGTTCTCAGTGAATGTAGGTTTGCGGCAGGGGTGTGTGATGTCTCCATAAATGCTACATACAAATCCATTTGCTTTTCTAAGTATTTCTCACATACATTCTTCAAAGCAAACACCTGATCCAAACATCCTCTACCACTTCTGAAACCACACTGCTCTTCCCCAATCTGATGCTCTGTACATGCCTTCACCCTCTCAATCAATACCCTCCCATATAATTTACCAGGAATACTCAACAAACTTATACCTCTGTAATTTGAGCACTCACTCTTATCCCCTTTGCCTTTGTACAATGGCACTATGCACGCATTCCGCCAATCCTCAGGCACCTCACCATCAGTCATACATACATTAAATAACCTTACCAACCAGTCAACAATACAGTCACCCCCTTTTTTGATAAATTCCACTGCAATGCCATCCAAACCTGCTGCCTTGCCGGCTTTCATCTTCCGCAAAGATGAAGATATATATATATATATATATATATATATATATATATATATATATATATATATATATATATATATATATATATATATATATATATATATATATATATATATATATTTTTTTTTTTTTTGTGGCATGTCTCCCGCGTTAGCGAGGTAGCGCAAGGAAACAGACGAAAGAAATGGCCCAACCCACCCCCATACACATGTATATACATACGTCCACACACGCAAATATACACACCTACACAGCTTTCCATGGTTTACCCTAGACGCTTCACATGCCCTGATTCAATCCACTGACAGCACGTCAACCCCGGTATACCACATCGATCCAATTCACTCTATTCCTTGCCCTCCTTTCACCCTCCTGCATGTTCAGGCCCCGATCACACAAAATCTTGTTCACTCCATCTTTTCACCTCCAATTTGGTCTCCCACTTCTCCTCGTTCCCTCCACCTCCGACACATATATCCTCTTGGTCAATCTTTCCTCACTCATTCTCTCCATGTGGCCAAACCATTTCAAAACACCCTCTTCTGCTCTCTCAACCACGCTCTTTTTATTTCCACACATCTCTCTTACCCTTACGTTACTTACTCGATCAAACCACCTCACACCACACATTGTCCTCAAACATCTCATTTCCAGCACATCCATCCTTCTGCGCACAACTCTATCCATAGCCCACGCCTCGCAACCATACAACATTGTTGGAACCACTTTTCCTTCAAACATACCCATTTTTGCTTTCCGAGATAATGTTCTCGACTTCCACACATTCCTCAAGGCTCCCAGGATTTTCGCCTCCTCCCCCACCCTATGATCCACTTCCGCTTCCATGGTTCCATCCGCTGCCAGATCCACTCCCAGATATCTAAAACCTTTTCTAAGTATTTCTCACATACATTCTTCAAAGCAAACACCTGATCCACACATCCTCTACCACTTCTGAAATCACACTGCTCTTCCCCAATCTGATGCTCTGTACATGCCTTCACCCTCTCAATCAATACCCTCCCATATAATTTACCAGGAATACTCAACAAGCTTATACCTCTGTAATTTGAGCACTCACTCTTATCCCCTTTGCCTTTGTACAATGGCACTATGCACGCATTCCGCCAATCCTCAGGCATCTCACCATGAGTCATACATACATTAAATAACCTTACCAACCAGTCAATAATACAGTCACCCCCTTTTTTAATAAATTCCACTGCAATACCATCCAAACCTGCTGCCTTGCCGGCTTTCATCTTCCGCAAAGCTTTTACTACCTCTTCTCTGTTTACCAAATCATTTTCCGTAACCCTCTCACTTTGCACACCACCTCGACCAAAACACCCTATATCTGCCGCTCTATCATCAAACACATTCAACAAACCTTCAAAATACTCACTCCATCTCCTTCTCACATCACCACTACATTCATATATATATATATATATATATATATATATATATATATATATATATATATATATATATATATATATATATATATATATATATATATATATATATATATATATACATATATATATATATATATATATATGTATATATATATATATATATATATATATATATATATATATATATATATATATATATATATATATATATATATATATATATATATATATATATATATATATATCCCTGGGATAGGAAAGAAAAACTGCTTCCCACGTAAACCCCGCTTCGTTGTAGTAGGCGAGTAAAGCGGTGGGAGCTGAGGGCTGGACCCCCCCCCCCCCCATCCTTCCTTGTATTTCAATTTCTAACCAAGATTAGAAAAAAAGGAGAGATAGGTAGTATATTTGAGGAAAGGAACCTGGATGTTTTGGCTCTGAGTGAAGCGAAGTTCAATGGTAAAGGGGAAGAGTGGGTTTGGAATGTTTTGGGTGTACAGTCAGGTGTTGGTGAGAGGGTAACAGCAAAGGAAGGAGTAGCACTACTACTGAAGCAGGAGTTGTGGGAATATGTGACAGAGTGGAAGAAAGTAAACTCTAGATTGATATGGATAAAACTGAAAGTGGAAGTAGAGAGATAGGTGATTATTGGTGCCTATGCACCTGGTCATGAGAAGAAAGATCATGAGAGGCAAGTGTTTTTGGGGCTGCTGAGTGAATGTGTTAGCATCTTTGATGCGCGAGACTAGGTTATAGTGGTGGGTGATTTGAATGCAAAGGTGAGTAATGTGGCTGTTGAGCGTATAATTGGTGTACATTGGGTGTTCACTGTTGTAAATGGAAAGAGTGAAGAACTTGTGGAAAGGGAGTTGTGGTTTCGGTGCATTACACATGATAGCTAGAGTCTGAGTGTGGACGAATGTGGCCATTGTTGTCCTCTCCTAGTGCTATCTCGCGCGCACGCGGGGGAGGGGGATGTCTTATCATGTGTGGCGGAGTGGCGGCGGGATGGATGAAGGCAACATATATGTATATTTCTGTGTATATATATATATATATATATATATATATATATATATATATATATATATATATATATATATATACGTTGAAATGTATAGGTATGCATATGTACGTGTGTACATATCATATAAAGTATGATAAATATATAAAATAGATATATATTTTCATTAGTTCACAATAATGATCGTGATCTAGTATTTGGTGATAACAAGGAGGAAAATGTAACAAGTGCACTTACCCATGCATTTAGTAAACGTGCCACGGTCCGCAGTGCCAACCGCTACACCACAGAGGTCATCGAGACCTCGTGTTTCGTGTTCATATAATAGTTGCGTTTTTGAAGAACATATTGTGGAGACTGAGGGTCTCATTGTGCGTACAAATTTAGTCGTCAGCAATCTGTGATTGAAACGTTATGTGATACCTAGTCACTTGTATCTATCTTAGAGCAAAGGGTCAGTGTTACTGATTGCACTTTATTGAACCATTCTGAGTGAAGATAAAGTGGTAGTATATTGACTTTCACAAGTCATTTTTCCAAGTTGGTTTACAAGATGATCGTATTAATTGGATCCCTTTCAGCTTTGTAGCGGGCATTACTTTTTACTAGGTAGGTAAATGGCAATTTCTTTGTTGAAGGAACACTTTAAATGGCAATATCTTTTTTATTATGCATGACATCTTTCTTTTGTTTGTTTCAAATGAGATATCTAAAGTCTAGTGAGCTCGATGATAAGGTGTTGTTAACAATATGATACATGGTTATGAAACCACACAGGATTATTACGTGTAGATGAATCTCTTGAATGAAACAGGTTAATATTCAGAGGAACTTTAGAATATCTCAATTTAATGTCCGCATCTAATAATATTACAGTTCACACATATTTTCTGTGTTATTTAGCAAAGTTAGGCCAAATCATATGAAAATCGGTCAAAAGCTACTTAACCGATAAACTTAACTTGCCACCTTTGTACGTTAAGAATTATTCTCTTTCATGGGTCACACAGCTGAAACTTTGGTCAATTTTCTGAAATCATTACCGAACAGTTCAAACAATCAGTAGAATCAATAGTGTGTTTGGGGTGCAACGAAACTCAAAATTTCCATGCCAGCTCTAGGACCATGTAGTTTATATCTAAAACAAGTCTTGGGAACCGGATAATGTAGGAAATTCATATCATTGTGTTATTGCAAGAAATCTACATAACTGATACCTTTTATTTAGAGCCGGGACAATGGGACTTCCCTTCGGGGCGATCATACCGAATATGACATACAGGAATTTCTCTCTGGACATGTAGAATGAACACTGACCTGTAACAGAAAGACATGTTTAGATTTTTTTTTATTCATACTTATGTATATCTCTTTTCTTTTCGTAAAAGGTTATTTGAATCTCTTATGATATGCACTAGATGGGTTTAAGAGGAATTTTTGTCGCAATGTTTTGCATCTATATTCCTCTATTTTCTTTGTGTTGCTTGAGCAGGTAGGGGTAAGTAAATAATCTAATCAAGACCATCTCATTAAGTTTACTGTAGAATCCCTAAGGAGCAGTTCTTTATCCTACTCATCAATCTCTTCTTAAACAAACCCCCATTACTTCAGCCAAACTTGAACATGAAATCCTTTCGTATGCAAAAGACCTTATAATCACACCACAACACCCTAACACCATATTAGAAAACAAAATATGCTGCATTACATTACACAACTGGATTAATGGCTCGCCCAAAACATCATCTCTGCAGCTCCACAGAAGTCTCCAGTTACTCTTTTTAACGCCAGATAGACAGACACGAATCCATGTCACAGCCTCCAGTCACCTTGAATGGACATTCTATCCCCCTGAAGAAAGCACCAACAATTCTAGGCTTCACATGCAACATACATATGACATTCTGTCCCCACACCAATGATATAAACACAAACGCAGCACCCAAGCTAGATACTCCCACAACACTAACTGGACCAGATCTGGACAAGAAAAAGGAATTCATCAATATCAACACGAATAATTCATCCACTCCACTTGAAGCTATACCTCATCTGCCTGGTCTTCCATCCATTCAGTAGCAAATATGACACAGCTTCAAGCCACAAAAATAAATGCACTCAGAAATATCACTGGCTGCCTAGTGACTAAAAGCACTAAACATCTGCACAGTGAAACAAAGATCCTTCTATTACATACGAACCTTAACATGCTCAGCGCCTAATTCCACGCAAAAGCATTAGGCTTCCCTCATATCATCAACTCTATAGCTAACCCAAATAAGAAGAAATTCACACACACCTCACGCTTCAGTAAACTCTAATCACAGATCCCCTTTCAGCATATACAATAAAAAATCATATATATCTACTGAGGTAGCCTGATAAGCACTTAAAAAACAACTCCCAACTTAGTCTCAAGCTCCGACACACGAGACATACAGCTATCAGACAGCACTCTACGGACGACCACGATTCACACTCTCACGTAAGCTCTGGAAGACGCCCATCATCACAAAACTACAAACACAATTAAAGTATATCCCTAAACCCGTCATGCCCACGATGCACCTACCATGGTGAAAACACTGAACACACTACTCATCTACACTGCACTCTCTGCGCATACACGCAAATACACATCTTTATGCCCTGTGACCCAGATTGTATGTATATACATAAACACCCCCACACGCACATGTACGTACCTATACATTTCAACGTATATATACACATACATACACATACATATGCATACATACACTTGTATATATCCATACTTGCTGCCTTCATCCATTCTCGTCATCACCCAGCCACACATGAAATGGCACCCCCCCTCCCCCCAGCGACCGCGCGAGAGATAGTGCTAGGAAAAGACAAGGCCACACTCGTTCACACTCAGTTTGTAGCACTCATGTGTAATGCACCGAAACCACAGCTCCATTTCCACATCCAAGCCCCACAAGACTCCATGGTTTACCCCAGACGCTTCACATGCCCTGGTTCAATCCATTGACAGCATGTCCACCCCGGTATACCGCATCATTCCAATTAACTCTATTCCTTGCACGCCTTCCACCCTCCTGTAAGTTCAGGCCCCGATCGCTCAAAATCTTTTTCACTCCATCCTTCCACCTCCAATTTAATATCCCACTTCTCCTCGTTCCCTCCACCTCTGACAACCATATCTTCTTTATCAATCTTTCCTCACTCATTCTCTCCATGTGACCAAACCATTTAAATTCGCCCTCTTCCGCTCTCTCAACCACATTCTTTTTATTACAACATATCTCTGTTACCATTTCATTACTTACTCGATCAAACCACTTCACACCCCTCAAACATATCATTTCCAAAACATCCACCCTCCTACGCCCAAGCTTCGCAACCATATAACATTGTTGGAACCACTATTCCTTCAAGTATACCCATTTTTGCTCTCCGAGACAACGTTCTCGCCTTCCACACATTCTTCAACGCTCCCAGAACCTTCGCCCCCTCCCCCGCCCTGTGACTCACTTCCACTTCCATGGTTCAATCCGCTGCTAAATCCACTCCTAGATATCTAAAACACTGCATATCCTCCAGTTTTTCTCCATTCAAACTTACCTCCCAGTTAACTTGCCCCTTACCCATACTGAACCTAACAACCTTGCTCTTATTCACAGTAACTCTCAGCTTTCTTCTTTCACACACTTTACCATACTCAGTCATCAGCTTTTGCAGTTCTCACTCGAATCAGCCACCAGCGATGTATCATCAGCAAACAACAACTGACTCACTTCCAAGTCCTCTCATCCACAACAGACTTGCATTCACTTCCCTAACAACAACATCAATAAACAAATCAAACAACCATGAAGACATCACGCACACCTGCCGCAAACCGACATTCACTGGGAAACAATCACTTTCCTCTCTTCCTACTCGTACACATGCCTTACATCCTTGATAAAAACTTTTCACTGCTTCTAGCAACTTGTCTTCCACACCATATACTCTTAATACCTTCCACAAAGCATCTCTATCAACTCTATCATAAGCCTTCGCCAGATCTATAAATGCCACATACAAATCCATCTGATTTTCTACGTATTTCTCATGTACATTCTTCATAGCAAACACCTGATCCACACACCACTTCTGAAACCACAGTGCTCTTCCCCAGTCTGATGCTCTGTACATGCCTTTACCCTGTCAATCAATACCCTCCCATATGATTTCCCAGGAATACTCAACAAACTTATACCTCTGTAATTTGAACACTCACATTTATCCCCACTGCCTTTGTACAATGGCACTATGCATGCATTCCGCCAATCCTTAAGCACTTCACCATAAACCATAAATACATTGGATACCCTTACCCACCAGTCAACAACACACTCACCCTTTTTTTGATGAATTCCAAAGCAATACCATCCAAACCCACCGCCTTGCCGACTTTCATCCTCCTCTAAGCTTTTACTATCCCTTCTCTGTTTATCAAACCATTTTCACTGACCCTCTCACTTCGCAAACCACCTCGCCAAAAAACCCTACATCCGCCACTCTATCATCAAACCCATTCAACAAACCTTCATAATACTCACTCAATCTAATTCTTACTTCACCTCTACATGTTATTACCTCCATATTAGCACCCTTCACCGAAATTCCCACTATATTATCACCTTCCAAAACATCTTTTTATTCTCCCATAAATCTAGTGATACTCTCTCACCCCAACTCTCATTTGCCCTCTTTTTCACCCCTTGCACCTTTCTCTTGACCTCCTGCCTCTTTATTTCATACATCTCCCAGTCATTCGCGATACTTCCCTGCAAATATCATCCAAACGAGTCTCTCTTCTCTTTCAATAAAAATTTTACTTCTTCATCCCACCACTCACTACCCTTTCTAATCTGCCCACCACCTATCTCTCTCATGCCACAATCATCTTTTGCGCAAGCTAACACTGCTTCCTCACTCTCCTTGCTTCATTCAAATTTCTCCATTCTGCACTCAATCTCTCCTGGTACTTCATCAACCACCTCTCCTTTCCAAGCTCATTTACTCTCACCACTCTCTTCAAACCAACATTCTCTCTTATTTTCCATTAACAACACTGAACACTCCATGTACAATATATATGTAGCTATATATAAACATATATATATGATAAGTGTTTTGGGAGCAGCTGAATGAGTGTGTTAGTGGTTTTGATGCACAAGACCGGGTTATAGTGATGGGTGATTTGAATGCAAAGGTGAGTAATGTGGCAGTTGAGGGAATAATTGGTATACACGGGGTGTTCAGTGTTGTAAATGGAAATGGTGAAGAGCTTGTAGATTTATGCGCTGAAAAAGGACTGGTGATTGGGAATACCTGTTTTAAAAAGCGAGATATACATAAGTATACGTATGTAAGTAGGAGAGATGGCCAGAGAGCGTTATTGGATTACGTGTTAATTGACAGGCGCGCGAAGGAGAGACTTTTGGATGTTAATGTGCTGAGAGCTGGAACTGGAGGGATGTCTGATCATTATCTTGTGGAGGCTAAGGTGAAGATTTGTATGGGTTTTCAGAAAAGAAGAGAGAATGTTGGGGTGAAGAGAGTGGTGAGAGTAAGTGAGCTTGGGAAGGAGACTTGTGTGAGGAAGTACCAGGAGAGACTGAGTACAGAATGGAAAAAGGTGAGAACAAAGGAGGTAAGGGGAGTGGGGGAGGAATGGGATGTATCTAGGGAAGCAGTGATGGCTTGCGCAAAAGATGCTTGTGGCATGAGAAGCGTGGGAGGTGGGTTGATTAGAAAGGGTAGTGAGTGGTGGGATGAAGAAGTAAGATTATTAGTGAAAGAGAAGAGAGAGGCATTTGGACGATTTTTGCAGGAAAAAATGCAAATGAGTGGGAGATGTATAAAAGAAAGAGGCAGGAGGTTAAGAGAAAGGTGCAAAAGGTGAAAAAGAGGGCAAATGAGAGTTGGGGTGAGAGAGTATCATTAAATTTTAGGTAGAATAAAAAGATGTTCAGGATTGAGCTAAATAAAGTGCGTAAGACAAGGGAGCAAATGGGAACTTCAGTGAAGGGGGCTAATGGGGAGGTGATAACAAGTAGTGGTGATGTGAGAAGGAGATGGAGTGAGTATTTTGAAGGTTTGTTGAATGTGTTTGATGATAGAGTGGCAGATATAGGGTGTTTTGGTCGAGGTGGTGTGCAAATTGAGAGGGTTAGGGAAAATGATTTGGTAAACAGAGAAGAGGTAGTAAAAGCTTTGCGGAAGATGAAAGCCGGCAAGGCAGCAGGTTTGGATGTCATTGCAGTGGAATTTATTAAAAGAGGAGGTGACTGTATTGTTGACTGGTTGGTAAGGTTATTTAATGTGACTGAGTTTGGTAAAGTGTGTGAAAGAAGAAAGTTAAGAGTAAATGTGAATAAGAGCAAGGTTATTAGGTACAGTAGGGTTGAGGGTCAAGTCAACTGGGAGGTAAGTTTGAATGGAGAAAAACTGGAGGAAGTAAAGTGTTTTAGATATCTGGGAGTGGATCTGGCAGCGGATGGAACCATGGAAGCGGAAGTGAATCATAGGGTGGAGGAGGCTGCGAAAATCCTGGGAGCCTTGAAGAATGTTTGGAAGTCGAGAACATTATCTCGGAAAGCAAAAATGCTTATGTTTGAAGGAATAGTGGTTCCAACAATGTTGTATGGTTGCGAGGCGTGGGCTATGGATAGAGTTGTGCGTAGGAGGGTGGATGTGCTGGAAATGAGATGTTTGAGGACAATATGTGGTGTGAGGTGGTTTGATCGAGTAAGTGATAATAGGGTAAGAGAGATGTGTGGAAATAAAAAGAGCATGGTTGAGAGAGCAGAAGAGGGTGTTTTGAAATGGTTTGGGCACATGTAGAGAATGAGTTAGGAAAGATTGACCAAGAGGATATATGTGTCGGAGGTGGAGGGAACGAGGAGAAGTGGGAGACCAAATTGGAGGTGGAAAGATGGAGTGAAAAAGATTTTGTGTGATCGGGGCCTGAACATGCAGGAGGGTGAAAGGCTTACAAGGGATAGAGTGAATTGGAACGATGTGGTATACCGGGGTTGACGTGCTGTCAGTGGATTGAACCAGGGCATGTGAGGCGTCTGGGGTAAACCATGGAAAGTTTTGTGGGGCCTGGATGTGGAAAGGGAGCTGTGGTGTCGGTGCATTATACATGAGAACTAGAAATTCAGTGTGAACGAATGTGACCTTTGTTCTCTTTTATCAGCGATACCTCGCGCATATATATATATATATATATATATATATATATATATATATATATATATATATATATATATATATATATATATATATATATATATATATATATATATATATATATATATATATATATATATATATATATATATATTTATATATATATATATATATTTCATTTATTTAGTTATTTTGCTTTGTCGCTGTCTCCCGCGTTAGCGAGGTAGCGCAAGGAAACAGACGAAACAATGGCCCCACCCGTCCACATACACATGTATATACATACACGTCCACACACGCAAATATACATACCTATACATCTCAATGTACACATATATATACACACATAGACATATACATATATACACATGTACATAATTCATACTGTCTGCCTTTATTTGTTCCCATCGCCACCCCGCCACACATGGAATAACAACCCCTCTTACCTTACCTTACTCAGTGTCTCCTGGTACTTCCTCACACAAGTCTCCTTCCCATAATGAGGGCATTTGAATACCTGTACGAGTGTAATCCTGAGCCATGTACACCCTTATGCCCATCTCCACTTCCATAAGCATGTGGTCGCCCTGCCTCACCAAGGTGTCAATGGCCTCTGGAAACTCTGGCTGTGTTCTGTATACAATTCGGTCCTTTTTCTCCAGATCTCCGACTTCACGGAATATGCCAGATTCTACGGACTGGAAATAATATCAGATATGAAACGAGATGCTTCATGTGATATATCTATTAAGAATGGTTTGTGAGATAAAAACGTGTTTAGCAAATATATTTCTTCCGTGTATTATGCTGCCTAGCGCTTTGTGGAGGAGATCGCCAAGGACCGATGGTTGAGCGTTAGAGAAATAGACTTCAGCCTCAGCAACTTATCTTCCTTTTCAAGGAAAGTATTACAGAAGCGGAGGATTTTCAACCCGTCGTAGTAGCCAACGACACATATTAGTTATGTGGATTGCCTTTTTCCTGTAACCCAAAGAAAGAACAGTGAAGAATATATATACATACTTCCCACGCATTCCTCACGTGTCGTAAAAGACGACTAAAGGGGACGGGAGAGGGGGGTAGAAACCCTGCTCTCCTTGTATTTTAAGATTCTAAAAGGGGAAACAGAAAAAGGATTCACGAAGGGAGTGCTCATCCTACTCGAAGGCTCAGATTGGGGTGTCTAAATGTGTGTGGATATTACCAAGATGAGAAAAAAGGAGAGATAGGTAGTATGTTTGAAGAAAGGAACCTGAATGCGAAGTTCAAGGGTAAAGGGGCAGAGTGGTTTGGGAATGTCTTGGGAGTAAAGTCAGGGATTAGTGAGAGGACAAGAGCAAGGGAAGGAGTAGCACTACTCCTAAAACAGGAGTAGTGGGAGTATGTGATAGAGTGTAAGAATGTAAACTTGATATGGGTAAAACTGAAAGTTGATGGAGAGAGATGGGTGATTATTGGTGCATATGCACCTGGGCATGAGAAGAAAGATCATGAGAGGCAAGTGTTTTGGGAGCAGCTGAATGAGTGCGTTAGTGGTTTTGATGCACGAGACCGGGTTATAGTGATGGGTGATTTGAATGCACAGGTGGGTAATGTGGCAGTTGAAGGAATAATTGGTATACATGGGGTGTTCAGTGTTGTAAATGGAAATGGTGAAGAGTTTGTAAATTTATGTGCTGAAAAAGGACTGGTGATTGGGAATACATGGTTTAAAAAGCGAGATATACATAAGTATACGAATGTAAGTAGGAGAGATGACTAGAGAGTGTTTTTGGATTACTTGTTAATTGATAGGCGCGCGAAAGAGAGACTTTTGGATGTTAATGTGCTGAGAGGTGCAACTGGAGGGATGTCTGATCATTATCTTGTGGAGGCGAAGGTGAAGATTTGTAGAAGTTTTCAGAAAAGAAGAGAGAATGTTAGTGTGAAGAGAGTGGTGAGAGTAAGTGAGCTTGGGAAGGAGACTTTTGTGAGGAAATACCAGGAGAGACTGAGTACAGAATGGAAAAAGGTGAGAACAAAGGAGGTAAGGGGAGTGGGGGAGGAATAGGATGTATTTAGGGAAGCAGTGATGGCTTGCGCAAAAGACGCAAAGATGCTTGTGACATGAGAAGCGTGGGAGATGGGCAGATTAGAAAGGGCAGTGAGTGGTTGGATGAAGAGGTAGGATTATTAGTGAAAGAGAAGAGAGAGGCATTTGGACGATTTTTGCAGGAAAATAATGCAAATGAGTGGAAGATGTATAATGAGTGGAAGATGTATAAAAGAAAGAGGCAGGAGGTCAAGAGAAAGGTGCAAGAGGTGAGAAAGAGGGCAAATGAGAGTTGGGGTGAGAGAGTATCATTAAATTTGAGGGAGAATAAAAAGATGTTTTGGAAGGAGGTAAATAAAGTGCGTAAGACAATGGAACAAATGGGAACTTAAGTGAAGGGGGCTAATAACAAGTAGTGGTGATGTGAGAAGGAGATGGAATGAGAATTTTGAAGGTTTGTTGAATTTGTTTGATGATAGAGTGGCAGATATAGGTTGTTTTGGTCGAGGTGGTGTGCAAAGTAAGAGGGTTAGGGAGGACGATTTGGTAAACAGAGAAGAGGTAGTAAAAGCTTTGCGGAAGATGAAAGCCGGCAAGGCAGCAGGTTTGGATGGTATTCCAGTGGAATTTATTAAAAGAAGTCGTGACTGTATTGCTGACTGGTTGGTAAGGATATTTAATGTATGTATGATTCATGGTGAGGTGCCTGAGGATTGGCGAAGTGCTTGCATAGTGCCATTGTACAAAGGCAAAGGGGATAAGAGTGAGTGCTCAAATTACAGAGGTATAAGTTTGTTGAGTATTCCTGGTAAATTATATGGGAGGGTATTGATTGAGAGGGTGAAGGCATGTACAGAGCATCAGATTGGGGAAGAGCAGTGTGGTTTCAGAAGTGGTAGAGGATGTGTGGATCAGGTGTTTGCTTTGAAGAATGTATGTGAGAAATACTTAGAAAAGCAAATGGATTTGTATGTAGCATTTATGGATCTAGAGAAGGCATATGATAGAGTTGATAGAGATGCTCTGTGGAAGGTATTAAGAATATATTGTGTGGGAGGCAAGTTGTTAGAAGCAGTGAAAAGTTTTTATCGAGGATGTAAGGAATATGTACGTGTAGGAAGAGAGGAAAGTGATTAGTTCTCAGTGAATGTAGGTTTGCGGCAGGGGTGTGTGATGTCTCCATGGTTGTTTAATTTGTTTATGGATGGGGTTGTTAGGGAGGTGAATGCAAGAGTTTTGGAAAGAGGGGCAAGTATGTAGTCTGTTGTGGATGAGAGAGCTTGGAAAGTGAGTCAGTTGTTGTTCACTGATGATGCAACGCTGGTGGCTGATTCATGTGAGAAACTGCAGAAGCTGGTGACTGAGTTTGGTAAAGTTTGTGAAAAAAGAAAGTTGAGCGCAAGGTTATTAGGTACAGTAAGGTTGAGGGTCAAGTCAATTAGGAGGTAAGTTGGAATGGAGATAAACTGGAGGAAGTGAAGTGTTTTAGATATCTGGGAGTTGATTTCGCAGCGGATGGAACCATGGAAGCGGAAGTGGACCATAGGGTGGGGGAGGGGGCGAAAATTCTGGGAGCCTTGAAGAATGTGTCGAAGTCGAGAACGTTATCTCGGAAAGCAAAAATGGGTATGTTTGAAGGAATAGTGGTTCCAACAATGTTGTATGGCTGCGAAGCGTGGGCTATGGATAGAGTTGTGCAGAGGAGGGTGGATGTGCTGGAAATGAAATGTTTGAGGACAATATGTGGTGTGAGGTGCCTTGATCGAGTAAGTAATAATAGGGTAAGAGAGATGTGTGGTAATAAAAAGAGTGTGGTTGAGAGAGCAGAAGAGGGTGTTTTGAAATGGTTTGGTCATATGGAGAGAATGAGTGAGGAAAGATTGCCCTGGTTCAATCCATTGACAGCACGTCGACCCCGGTATACCATATCGTTCCAATTCACTCTCTTCCTTGCACGCCTTTCACCCTCCTGCATGTTCAGGCCCCGATCACTAAAAATCTTTCTCACTCCATCTTTCCACCTCCAATTGGGTCTTCCACTTCTCGTTCCCTCCACCTCTGACAAATATATCCTCTTAGTTAATCTTTCCTCACTATGCAAGCATTCCACCAATTCTAAGGCACCTCACCATGAGCTATACCTACATTAAATAACCTTACCAACCAGTCAACTATGCAGTCACCTCCTTTTTTGATAAATTCCACTGTAATGCCATCCAAAACCGCTGCCTTGCCGGCTTTCATATTCTGCAAGGCTTTTACTACTACTTCTACAACTTCTACTACTACTTTTACTACTTTTACTACTTTACTACTCTTCTCTGTTTTCAAATTATTCTCCATAACCCCCTCGCTTTGCACACCACCTTGACCAAAGCACCCTATATCTGCCAATCTATCATCAAACACATTCAACAAACCTTCAAAATACTCACTCCATCTCCTCACATCACCACTACTTGTTTTCACCTCCCCATTAGCCCCCTTAACGGAAGTTCCCATTTGTTCCCTTGTCTTACGCACTTTATTTACCTACTTCCAAAACATCTTTTTATTCTCCCTAAAATGTAATGATACCTATCTCACTCCAACTCTCATTTGCCCTCTTTTTCACATTTTGTACCTTTCTCTTGACCTGCCTCTTTCTTTTATACATCTCCCAGTCATTTACATTATTTTCCAACAAAAATCGTCCAAATGTCTCTCTCTTGTGTTTCACTAATAACCCTACTTCATCGTTCCACCACTCACTACCATTTCTAATCTGCCCACCTCCCACACTTCTCATGCCACAAGCATCTTTTGCGCAAGCCATCACTGCTTCTCTAAATACATCCCATTCCTCCCCACTTCCATTACGTCCTTTGTTCTTACTTTTTCCATTCTGTACTCAGTCTCCCCTGGTACTCCCTCACACAAGTCTACTTCCCAAGCTGACTTACTCTCACACCTCTTTTCACCTCAACAATCTCTCTTCATTTCTGAAAACCTCTACAAATGTTCAACTTCGCCTCCACAAGATAATGATCAGACATCCCTCCAGTTGCAACTCTCATCACATTAACATCCAAAAGTCTCTATTTTGCGCGCCTATCAATTAACACGTAATCCAATAACGCCCTCTGGCTATCTCTCCTACTTACATACGTATACTTATGCATATCTCTCTTTTTAAACCAGGTATTCCGAATCACCAGTGCGTTTTCAGCACATAAATCTACAAGCTCTTCACCATATCCATTTACAACACTGAACACCCCATGTACACCAAATATTCCCTCAACTGCCACATTACTCACCTATGCATTCAAATCACCCATGACTATAACCTGGTCTCGTGTATCAAAACCACTAACACACTCACTCAGCTGCTCCCAAAACACTTGCGTCTCATAATCTTTCTTCTCATGCCCAGGTGCATATGCACCAATAATCAGCCATCTCTCTCCACCTACTTTCAGTTTTACCCATATCAATCTAGAGTTTACTCTCCTACAGTCTATCACATACTACCCACCACTCGTGTTTCAGGAGTAGTGCTACTCCATCCCTTGCTCTTGTCCTCTCACTAACCCCTATCCTCACTCCTAAGACATTCCCAAACCACTCTTCCCCTTTACCCTTGAGCTTCGTTTCACTCAGAGCCAAAACATCCAGGTTCCTTTGTTGAAACATACTACCTTTGTTTTCTTTTTTTTCATCTTGGTTACATCCACACTCATTTAGGCACCCCAATCTAAGCCTTCGGGGAGGATAGGAACTCCCCGCTTGACTCCTTCTTCTGTTTCCCCTTTTAGAAAGTTAGAATATATATATATATATATATATATATATATATATATATATATATATATATATATATATATATATATATATATATATATATATTTATTTATATTTATTTATTTATTATACTTTGTCGCTGTCTCCCGCGTTTGCGAGGTAGCGCAAGGAAACAGACGAAAGAAATGGCCCCACCCCCCCCCCATACACATGTATATACATACGTCCACACACGCAAATATAAATACCTACACAGCTTTCCATGGTTTACCCCAGACGCTTCACATGCCTTGATTCAATCCACTGACAGCACGTCAACCCCGGTATACCACATCGCTCCAATTCACTCTATTCCTTGCCCTCCTTTCACCCTCCTGCATGTTCAGGCCCCGATCACACAAAATCTTATTCACTCCATCTTTCCACCTCCAATTTGGTCTCCCTCTTCTCCTTGTTCCCTCCACCTCCGACACATATATCCTCTTGGTCAATCTTTCCTCACTCATCCTCTCCATGTGCCCAAACCACTTCAAAACACCCTCTTCTGCTCTCTGAACCACGATCTTTTTATTTCCACACATCTCTCTTACCCTTACGTTACTCACTCGATCAAACCACCTCACACCACACATTGTCCTCAAACATCTCATTTCCAGCACATCCATCCTCCTGCGCACAACTCTATCCATAGCCCACGCCTCGCAACCATACAACATTGTTGGAACCACTATTCCTTCAAACATACCCATTTTTGCTTTCCGAGATAATGTTCTCGACTTCCACACATTCTTCAAGGCCCCCAGGATTTTCGCCCCCTCCCCCACCCTATGATCCACTTCCGCTTCCATGGTTCCATCCGCTGCCAGATCCACTCCCAGATATCTAAAACACTTCACTTCCTCCAGTTTTTCTCCATTCAAACTCACCTCCCAATTGACTTGACCCTCAACCCTACTGTACCTAATAACCTTGCTCTTATTCACATTTACTCTTAACTTTCTTCTTCCACACACTTTACCAAACTCAGTCACCAGCTTCTGCAGTTTCTCACATGAATCAGCCACCAGCGCTGTATCATCAGCGAACAACAACTGACTCACTTCCCAAGCTCTCTCATCCCCAACAGACTTCATACTTGCCCCTCTTTCCAACACTCTTGCATTTACCTCCCTAACAACCCCATCCATAAACAAATTAAACAACCATGGAGACATCACACACCCCTGCCGCAAACCTACATTCACTGAGAAACAATCACTTTCCTCTCTTCCTACACGTACACATGCCTTAAATACTCGATAAAAACTTTTCACTGCTTCTAACAACTTGCCTCCCACACCATATATTCTTAATACCTTCCACAGAGCATCTCTATCAACTCTATCATATGCCTTCTCCAGATCCATAAATGCTACATACAAATCCACTTGCTTTTCTAAGTATTTCTCACATATATTCTTCAAAGCAAACACCTGATCCACACATCCTCTACCACTTCTGAAACCACACTGCTCTTCCCCAATCTGATGCTCTGTACATGCCTTCACCCTCTAAATCAATACCCTCCCATATAATTTACCAGGAGTTAATACCTTCCACAGAGCATCTCTATCAACTCTATCATATGCCTTCTCCAGATCCATAAATGCTACATACAGATCCATTTGCTTTTCTAAGTATTTCTCACATACATTCTTCAAAGCAAACACCTGATCCACACATCCGCTACCACTTCTGAAACCACACTGCTCTTCACCAATCTGATGCTCTGTACATGCCTTCACCCTCTCAATCAATACCCTTCCATATGATTTACCAGGAGTACTCAACAAACTTATACCTCTGAAATTTGAGCATTCACTCTTATCCCCTTTGCCTTTGTACAATGGCACTATGCACGCATTCCGCCAATCCTCAGGCACCTCACCATGAGTCATACATACATTGAATAACCTTACCAACCAGTCAACAATACAGTCAACCCCTTTTTTAATAAATTCCACTGCAATACCATCCATACCTGCTGCCTTGCCGGCTTTCATCTTCCGCAAAGCTTTTACTACCTCTTCTCTGTTTACAAAATCATTTTCCCTAACCCTCTCACTTTGCACACCATCTCGACCAAAACACACTATATCTGCCACTCTATCATCAAACACATTCAACAAACCTTCAAAATACTCAGTCCATATCTTTCTCACATCACCACTACTTGATATAACCTCCCCATTTGCGCCATTCACTGAAGTTCCCATTTGCTCCCTTGTCTTACGCACTTTATTTACCTCCTTCCAGAACATCTTTTTATTCTCCCTAAAATTTAATGATACTCTCTCACCCCAACTCTCATTTGCCCTCTTTTTCACCTCTTGCACCTTTCTCTTGACCTCCTGTCTCTTTCTTTTATACATCTCCCACTCAATTGCATTTTTCCCTGCAAAAATCGTCCAAATGCCTCTCTCTTCTCTTTCACTAATAATCTTACTTCTTCATCCCACCACTCACTACCCTTTCTAATCAACCCACCCCCCACGCTTCTCATGCCACAAGCATCTTTTGGGCAATCCATCACTGATTCCCTAAATACATCCCATTCCTCCCCCACTCCCATTACCTCCTTTGTTCTCACCTTTTTCCATTCTGTACTCAGTCTCTCCTGGTACTTCCTCACACAAGTCTCCTTCCCAAGCTCACTTACTCTCACCACTCTCTTCACCCCAACATTCACTCTTTCTGAAAACCCATACAAATCTTCAATTTGGCCACAAGATAATGATCAGACATCCCTGCAGTTGCACCTCTCAGCACATTAGCATCCAAAAGTCTCTCTTTCGCGCGCCTGTCAATTAACACGTAATACATTAACGCTCTCTGGCCATCTCTCCTACTTACATACGTATACTTATGTATATCTCGCTTTTTAAACCAATCAGCAGTCCTTTTTCAGCACATAAATCTTCAAGCTCTTCACCATTTCCATTTACAACACTGAACACCCCATGTATACCAATCATTCCCTCAACTGCCAAATTACTCACCTTTGCATTCAAATCACCCATCACTATAACCCGGTCTCGTACATCAAAAACACTAACACACTCATTCAGCTGCTCCCAAAACACCTGCCTCTCATGATCTTTCTTGTCATGCCCAGGTGCATATGCACCAAAAATCACCCATCTCTCTCCATCAACTTTCAGTTTTACCCATATTAATCGAGAATTTACTTTCTTACATTCTATCACACTCCCAGAACTCCTGTTTCAGGAGTAGTGCTACTCCTTCCCTTGCTCTTGTCCTCTCACTAACCCCAGACTTTACTCCCAAGACATTCCCAAACCACTCTTCCCCTTTACTCTTGAGCTTCGTTTCACTCAGAGCCAAAACATCCAGGTTCCTTTCCTCAAACATACTACCTATCTCTCCTTTTTTCAGATCTTGGTTACATCCACACACATTTAGACACCCCAATCTGAGTCTACGAGGAGGATGAGCACTCCCCGCGTGACTCCTTCTTCTGTTTCCCATTTTAGAAAGTTAAAAAATGCAAGGAGGGGAGGATTTCTGGCAACCCGCTCCCGTCCCCTCTAGTCGCCTTCTACGACACGCGAGGAGGAGCACTCCCTCGTGACTCCTTTTTCTGTTTCCCAATTTAGAAAGTTAGAATAAATATATATATACATATATATATATATATATATATATATATATATATATATATATATATATAAATATATATATATATATATATACATATATATGTATATATATACATATATATATATATATATATATATATATATATATATATATATATATATATATATATATATATATATATATATATATATATATATATATAATATATATATATATATTTTATTTTTTCATACTATTCGCCATTTCCCGCGATAGCGAGGTAGCGTTAAGAACAGAGGACTGGGCCTTTGAGGGAATATCCTCACCTGGCCCTCTTCTCTGTTCCTTCTTTTGGAAAATTAAAAAAAAAAAAAGGAAGGTATTAAGAATATATGGTGTGGGAGGCAAGTTGTTAGAAGCAGTGAAAAGTTTTTATCGAGTATTTAAGGCATGTGTACGTGTAGGAAGAGAGGAAAGTGATTGGTTCTCAGTGAATGTAGGTTTGCGGCAGGGGTGTGTGATGTCTCCATGGTTGTTTAATTTGTTTATGGATGGGGTTGTTAGGGAGGTGAATGCAAGAGTTTTGGAAAGAGGGGCAAGTATGAAGTCTGTTGGGGATGAGAGAGCTTGGGAAGTGAGTCAGTTGTTGTTCGCTGATGATACAGCGCTGGTGGCTGATTCATGTGAGAAACTGCAGAAGCTGGTGACTGAGTTTGGTAAAGTGTGTGAAAGAAGAAAGTTAAGAGTAAAGTTATAGAGGGATGTCTGATCATTATCTTGTAGAGGTAAAGATGAAGATTTGTATGGGTTTTCAGAAAAGAAGAGAGAATGTTGGGGTGAAGAGAGTGGTGAGAGTAAGTGAGCTTGGGAAGGAGACTTGTGTGAGGAAATACCAGGAGAGACTGAGTACAGAATGGAAATCGGTGAAAACAAAGGAGGTAAGGGGAGTGGGGGAGGAATGGGATGTATTTAGGGAAGCAGTGATGGCTTGCGCAAAAGATGCTTGTGGCATGAGAAGCGTGGGAGGTGGGCTGATTAGAAAGGATAGTGAGTGGTGGGATGAAGAAGTAAGATTATTAGTGAAAGAGAGGAATTTGGACGATTTTCGCAGGGAAAAAATGCAAATGAGAGGGAGATGTATAAAAGAAAGAGACAGGAGGTCAAGAAAAAGGTGGAAGAGGTGAAAACGAGGGCAAATGAGAGTTGGGGTGAGAGAGTATCATTAAATTTTAGGGAGAATAAAAAGATGTTCTGGAAGGAGTTAAATAAAGTGCGTAAGACAAGGAAGCAAATGGGAACTTCAGTGAAGGGGGCTAATGTGGAGGTGATAACAAGTAGTGGTGATGTGAGAAGGAGATGGAGTGCGTATTTTGAAGGTTTGTTGAATGTGTTTGATGATAGAGTGGCAGATATAGGGTGTTTTGGTCGAAGTGGTGTGCAAAGTGAGAGGGTTAGAGAAAATGATTTGGTAAACAGAGAAGAGGTAGTTAGCTTTGCGGAAGATGAGAGCCGGCAAGGCAGCAGGTTTGGATGTTATTGCAGTGGAATTTATCAAAAAAGGGGGTGACTGTATTGTTGACTGGTTGGTAAGGTTATTTAATGTATGTATGTTTCATGGTAAGGTGCCTGAGGATTAGCGGAATGCGTGCATAGTGCCATTGTACAAAGGCAAAGGGGATAAGAGTGAGTGCTCAAATTACAGAGGTATAAGTTTGTTGAGTATTCCTGGTAAATTATATGGTGGGTATTGATTGAGAGGGTGAAGGCATGTACAGAGCATCAGATTGAGGAAGAGCAGTGTAGTTTCAGAAGTGGTAGAGGATGCATGGATCAGGTGTTTGCTTTGAAGAATGTATGTGAGAAATACTTAGAAAAGCAAATGGATTTGTATGTAGCATTTATGGATCTGGAGAAGGCATATGATAGAGTTGATAGAGATGCTCTGTGGAAGGTACTAAGAATATATGGTGTGGGAGGAAAGTTGTTAGAAGCAGTGAAAAGTTTTTATCGAGGATGTAAGGCATGTGTACGTGTAGGAAGAGAGGAAAGTGATTGGTTCTCAGTGAATGTAGGTTTGCGGCAGGGGTGTGTGATGTCTCCATGTGTTGTTAAATTTGTTTATGGAGAGGGAGGTGAATGCAAGAGTTTTGGAAAGAGGGGCAAGTATGAAGTTTGTTGGGGATGAGAGAGCTTGGGAAGTGAGTCAGTTGTTGTTCGCTGATGATACAGCGCTGGTGGCTGATTCATGTGAGAAACTGCAGAAGCTGGTGACTGAGTTTGGTAAAGTGTGTGGAAGAAGAAAGTTAAGAGTAAATGTGAATAAGAGCAAGGTTATTAGGTACAGTAGGGTTGAGGGTCAAGTCAATTGGGAGGTGAGTTTGAATGGAGAAAAACTGGAGGAAGTGAAGTGTTTTAGATATCTGGGAGTGGATCTGGCAGCGGATGGAACCATGGAAGCGGAAGTGGACCATAGGGTGGGGGAGGGGGCGAAAATTCTGGGGGCCTTGAAGAATGTGTGGAAGTCGAGAACATTATCTCGGAAAGCAAAAATGGGTATGTTTGAAGGAATAGTGGTTCCAACAATGTTGTATGGTTGCGAGGCTTGGGCTATGGATAGAGTTGTGCGCAGGAGGATGGATGTGCTGGAAATGAGATGTTTGAGGACAATGTGTGGTGTGAGGTGGTTTGATCGAGTGAGTAACGTAAGTGTAAGAGAGATGTGTGGAAATAAAAAGAGCGTGGTTGAGAGAGCAGAAGAGGGTGTTTTGAAGTGGTTTGGGCACATGGAGAGAATGAGTGAGGAAAGATTGACCAAGAGGATATATGTGTCGGAGGTGGAGGGAACGAGGAGAAGAGGGAGACCAAATTGGAGGTGGAAAGATGGAGTGAAAAAGATTTTGTGTGATCGGGGCCTGAACATGCAGGAGGGTGAAAGGAGGGCAAGGAATAGAGTGAATTGGAGCGATGTGGTATACCGGGGTTGACGTGCTGTCAGTGGATTGAATCAAGGCATGTGAAGCGTCTGGGGTAAACCATGGAAAGCTGTGTAGGTATGTATATTTGCGTGTGTGGACGTATGTATATACATGTGTATGGGGGGGGGGGGTTGGGCCATTTCTTTCGTCTGTTTCCTTGCGCTACCTCGCAAACGCGGGAGACAGCGACAAAGTATAATAAAAAAAATATAACATATATATATATATATATATATATATATATATATATATATATATATATATATATATATATATATATATATATATATATATATATATATATATATATATTACACCTTGTCGCTCTCTCTCGCGTTAGCGAGGTAGCGCAAGGAAACAGACGAAAGAATGGCCCACATGTATATACTTACACGTCCACACACGCACATATACATACTTATACACTTCAACGTATACATATATATACACACACACAGACGTATACATGTATACACATGTACATAATTCATACTGTCTGCCCTTATTCATTCCCGTCGCCACCCCGCCACACATGAAATGACAACCCCTCCCCCCGCGTGTGCGCGAGGTAGCGCTAGGAAAAGACAACAAAGGCCACATTCATTCACACTAAGTCTCTAGCTGTCATGTATAATGCACCGAAACTACAGCTCCCTTTCCACATCCAGGCCCCACAAAACTTTCCATGGTTTACCCCAGACGCTTGGTATGCCTTGGTTCAATTCATTGACAGCATGTCGACCACGGTATACCACATCGTCCCAATTCACTCTATTCTTTGCACGCCTTTCACCCTCCTGCATGTTCAGGCCCCAGTCACTGAAAATCTTTTTCATTCCATCTTCCCACCTCCAGAATGGTCTCCAAGTTCGCGTTCCCTCCACCTCTGACACATATATCCTCTTTGTCAATCTTTCCTCACTCATTGTCTCCATGTGACCAAACCATTTCAAAACACCGTCATTTGCTCTCTCAACCACACTCTTTTTATTACCACACATCCCTCTTACCCCTTCATTACTTACTCGATCAAACCACCTCACACCACATATTGTCCTCAAACATCTCATTTCCAGCATATCCACCCTCCTCCGCACAACTATATCTATAGCCCACGCCTCGCAACCATATAACATTGTTGGAACCACTATTCCTTCAAACATACCCATTTTTGCTTTCCAAGATAACGTTCTCGACTTCCACACATCTTTCAACGCTCTCAGAACTTTTGCCCCTTCATTAACCTATGATTCACATCCGCTTCCATGGTTCCATCCGCTGCCAGATCCACTCCCAGATATCTAAAACACTTTACTTCCTCCAGATTTTCTTCACTGAAACTTACCTCCTAATTGACTTGTCCCTCAACCCTACTGTACCTGATAACCATGCTCTTATTCACATTTACTCTCAGCTTTCTTGTTTCATACACTTTACCAAACTCAGTCACCAGCTTCTGCAGTTTCTCACCCGAATCATTCATCAGCGCTGTATCATCAGCGAAGAACATCTGACTCACTTCCTAAGCTCTCTCATCCACAACAGACTGAATACTTGTCGCTCTTTCCAAAACAACCCCATCCATAAACAAATTAAACAACCATGGAGACATTACCTACCCATGCAGCGAACCAACATTTACTGAGAACCAATCACTTTCCTCTCTTCCTACTCGCACGCATGACTTACATCCTCGAAAAACTCTTTTCACTACCTCTAACAACTTGCCTCTCACACCACATATTCTTAATACCTTCCACAGAGCATCTCTATCAACTCTATCATATGCCTTCTCCAGATCCATAAATGCTACATATAATCCATTTGTTTTTCCAAGTATTTCTCCCATACATATTTCAAAGGAAATACCTGAACCACACATACTCTACCACTTCTGAAACCACGCTGCTCTTCCCAATCTGATGCTCTGTACATGCCTTCACCCTCACAATCAATACCCTCCCATATAGTTTCCCAGGATACTCAACAAACTTATGCCTCTGTAATTTGAGCACTCACTTTTATCCCGTTTGCCTTTGTACAATGGCACTATGCAAGCATTTCGCCAATCCTCAGGCACCCCACCATGAGTCATACATACATTAAATAACCTTACCAACCATTCAACAATACAGTCACACCCTCTCTTAATAAATTCCATTGCAATACCATCCAAACCCGTGGCCTTTCCGGCTTTCATCATCCGCAAAGGTTTTACTACCTCTTCTCTGTTTACCACATCATTCTCCCTAACCCTCTCACTTTGCACACCATCTCGACCAAAACACCCTATATCTGCCATGCTATCATGAAGCACATTCAACAAGCCTTCAAAATACTCACTCCATCTTCTCACATCCCTACTACTTGTTATCACCTCCCCATTAGCCCCCATCACTGATGTTCACATTTATTCCCTTGTCTTACGCACTTTATTTACCTCCTTCCAAGACATCTTTTATTCTCCCTAAAATTTAATGATACTCTCTCACCCCAAGTCTCATTTGCCCTATTTTTCACCTCTTGCACCCGTCTCTTGACCTCCTGCCTCTTTCTTATATACATCTCCCAGTCATTTGCATTATTTCCCTGCAAAAATCGTTTAAATGCCTCTTTCTTCTTTTTCACTAATAATCTTATCTTTTCATCCTAACACTCACTACCCTTCCTTATCTGCCCACCTCCCACGCTTCTCATGCCACAAGCATCTTTTGCGCAAGCCATCACTGCTTCCCTAGATACATCCCATTCCTCCCTCACTCCCCTTACGTCCTTTGTCCTCACCTTTTTCCATTCTGTACTCAGTATCTCCTGGTGCTTCCTCACACAAGTCTCCTTCCCAAGCTCACTTACTCTCAACACTCTTCACCCCAACATTCTCTCTTCTTTTCTGAGAAAGCTCCACAAATCTTCACCTTTGAGTCCGCAAGATAATGGTAAGACATCCCTCCAGTTGCACCTCTCAGCACATTAACATCCAGAAGTCTCTCTTTCGCGCGCATATCAATTAACTCGTAATTCAATAGCGCTCTCTGGCCATCTCTCCTACTTGCATACGTATATTTATCATATCTCTCTTTTTAAACCAGATATTCCCAATCACCAGTCCTTTTTCAGCACATGAATATACAAGCTCCACGCCATTTCCACTTACAACACTGAACACCCCATGTACACCAATTATTCCCTCAACTGCCACATTAATCACCTTTGTATTCAAATCACCCATCACTTTGACCCGGTCTCGTGCATCAAAATTACTAATATACTCACTCAGCTGCTCCCAAAACACTTGCCTCTCATGATGTTTCTTCTCATGCCCTGGTGCATATGCACTAATAATCACCCATCTCTCTCCATCCACTTTCAGTTTTACCCATATCAATCTAGAGTTCACATTCTTACACTCTATCACATACTCCCACCACTCCTGTTTCAGGAGTAGTGCTACTCCTTCCCTTGCTCTTGTCCTCTTACTAACCCCTGACCTCACTCCCAAGACATTCCCAAACCACTCTTCCCCTTTACCCTTGAGCTTCATTTCACTCAGAGCCAAAACATCCAGGTTCCTTTCATCAAACATACTACGTATCCCTCCTTTTTTCTCATCTTGGTTACTTCCACACACATTTAGACACCCCATTTAGTTCGTTCAGGTTTGATGATGGCTGTAGTGATGGAAGGTCGTCTAATATTTACGCTATCTCTACTTATGTCTTATGGAATATCAAGATGCCTTTATTACTTACACGAAAATATTGTCTGAGAGCAGAATTACTGTGCCATATGAGCTTAACCACAGAGTCATCCACGACGGCCCTCAGGGTATGGAAGGGCTCTGGGATGTATCTCACCGCCAAGAGTGACATAAGGTTACCGGCGTAGCTCCGTGTTAACACCAGCGTCATCACCATCCACGTCCCAAGCACCAGCCGCTCCCACCAACAATCAGCTAGTGACGAGATGTCTATAGAGAAAGACGAATTAACAAAGTTACTATTTCTTTGTGATAACTGATAGGCGTTCAAAGAAGAGAAAGTGTGCTTAGAGCAGCAGCTGCTGGGATGTCTGCTCGTTAACTGGTGAAGGAGTAGGTAAAGGTTTGTGGAGACTTTATGAAAAGAAGGATTGATGCAGGTAGAAAACTGGTTGTCAAAATGAGTGAGACTGGAAAAGGAGCATGGGAAAAAAGACACTGGGAGAGACTGAATATATAGTGGCAAAATGGGAACTCAAAAGAAGCTAGGGGAGTAGGTGAAAAATGTGAGGTTTTTAGGGAAGCAGTGCTGGTATGTACGAGAGAAGTGTGTAGCATATGGAAGGTGGAAAGTAGAAGGTGCCCAAGGGTATTCAATCGTGGGGAGTTAAGTTACTGGTGAAAGAAAAAAGAAAGGTGAATGGGCGTTATTTACTGCAAGGAATAAAACTGATTAGCATATAAACAACAAAAAGCGGAAGGAAGTAAAAAGAACAGTGCAAGGGTCGAAAAAGAGGCCAAATTAGGATTAAGTTAAGCGAATATCAGAAAACTTCATGGAAATCAGGAAATTTTTGTGACGAGTCTATCTATCTATCTATATCTCTACATCTATCAAACTATCTACATATCTATCCATATATATATATATATATATATATATATATATATATATATATATATATATATATATATATACATATATATCTATTCATTTTACTTTGTCACATATATACATATATATATATATATATATATATATATATATATATATATATATATATATATATATATATATATGTACGAATAAAGTGTATATGAACGCGCACCTTCATAGAACATACAAAGCTCCAACAGCCAGGATCGAACCTGGGACCCCTTGTGCAAGAGGCAGGCATGCTAACCGTTAGGGTAAGGGACTGTATAATAGGAAACAATTATTCGAAATACTAAGTACTCGAATACCCTTGCACAAGGGGTCCCAGGTTCGATCCTGGCTGTTGGAGCTTTGTATGTTCTATGGAGGTGCGCGTTCATATACACTTTATTCGTATTCATATAACTCCGCGTTGTACAGTCAGGTTCGGTAAAACGCTATCAGCTGGCTATGTGTTCTGTTCGGAAACAACCGATAGACCCCATTGCTCACCATTGTGAGACGAAGGGTATTCGAGTACTTAGTATTTCGAATAGTTGTTTCCTATTATACAGTCCCTTAGCCTAGCGGTTAGCATGCCTGCCTCTTGCACAAGGGGTCCCAGGTTCGATCCTGGCTGTTGGAGCTTTGTATGATATATATATATATATATATATATATATATATATATATATATATATATGTATCGTAGAAGGCGACTAAAGGGGACGGGAGCGGGGGGCCAGAAACCCTCCCCTCCTTGTATTTTAACTTTCTAAAAGGGGAAACAGAAGAAGGAGTCACGCGAGGAGTGCTCATCCTCCTCGAAGGCTCAGACTGGGGTGTCTAAATGTGTGTGGATGTAACCGAGATGAGAAAAAAGGAGAGATAGGTAGTATGTTTGAGGAAAGGAACCTGGATGTTTTGGCTCAGAGTGAAACGAAGCTCAAGGGTAAAGGGGAAGAGTGGTTTGGGAATGTCTTGGGAGTAAAGTCAGGGGTTAGTGAGAGGACAAGCAGTAGCACTACTCCTGAATCAGGAGTTGTGGGAGTATGTGATAGAGTGTAATAAAGTAAATTCTAAATTGATATGGGTAAAACTGAAAGTTGATGGAGAGAGATGGGTGATTATTGGTGCATATGCACCTGGGCATGAGAAGAAAGATCATGAGAGGCAAGTGTTTTGGGAGCAGCTGAATGAGTGTGTCAGTGGTTTTGATGCACGAGACTGTGTTATAGTGATGGGTGATTTGAATGCAAAGATGAATAATGTGGCAGTTGAGGGAAGAATTGGTATACATGGAGTGTTCAGTGTTGTAAATGGAAATGGTGAAGAGCTTGTAGATTTATGTGCTGAAAAAAGACTGGTGATTGGGAATACCTGGTTTAAAAAGCGAGATATACATAAGTATACGTAAGTAAGTAGGAGAGATGGCCAGAGAGCGTTATTGGATTGCGTGTTAATTGATAGACGCACGAAAGAGAGACTTTTGGATGTTAATGTGCTGAGAGGTGCAACTGGAGGGATGTCTGATCATTATCTTGTGGAGGCGAAGGTGAAGATTTGTGGGGGTTTTCAGAAAAGAAGAGAGAATGTTGGGGTGAAGAGAGTGGTGAGAGTAAGTGAGCTTGGGAAGGAGACTTGTGTGAGGAAGTACCAGGAGAGACTGAGTACAGAATGGAAAAAGGATGAGAACAAAGGAGGTAAGGGGAGTTGGGGAAGAATGGGATATATTTAGGGAATCAGTGATGGCTTGCGCAAAAGATGCTTGTGGCATGAGAAGCGAGGGAGGTGGGTTGATTAGAAAAGGTAGTAAGTGGTGGGATGAAGAAGTAAGATTATTAGTGAAAGAGAAGAGAGAGGCATTTGGACGATTTTTGCAGGGAAAAAATGCAAATGAGTGGGAGAGGTATAAAAGAAAGAGGCAGGAGGTCAAGAGAAAGGTGCAAGAGGTGAAAAAGAGGGCAAATGAGAGTTGGGGTGAGAGAGTATCATTAAATTTCAGGGAGAATAAAAAGATGTTTTGGAAGGAGGTAAATAAAGTGCGTAAGACAAGGGAGCAAATGGGAACTTCAGTGAAGGGGCGCAAATGGGGAGGTGATAACAAGTAGTGGTGATGTGAGAAGGAGATGGAATGAGTATTTTGAAGGTTTGTTGAATGTGTTTGATGATAGAGTGGCAGATATAGGGTGTTTTGGTCGAGGTGGTGTGCAAAGTGAGAGGGTTAGGGAAAATGATTTGGTAAATAGAGAAGAGGTAGTAAAAGCTTTACGGAAGATGAAAGCCGGCAAGGCAGCAGGTTTGGATGGTATTGCAGTGGAATTTATTAAAAAAGGGGGTGACTGTATTGTTGACTGGTTGGTAAGGTTATTTAATGTATGTATGATTCACGGTCAGGTGCCTGAGAATTGGCGGAATGCTTGCATAGTGCCATTGTACAAAGGGAAAGGGGATAAGATTGAGTGCTCAAATTACAGAGGTATAAGTTTGTTGAGTATTCTTGGTAAATTATATGGGAGGGTATTGATTGAGAGGGTGAAGGCATGTACAGAGCATCAGATTGGGGAAGAGAAGTGTGGTTTCAGAAGTGGTAGAGGATGTGTGGATCAGGTGTTTGCTTTGAAGAATGTATGTGAGAAATACTTAGAAAAGCAAATGGATTTGTATGTAGCATTTATGGATCTGGAGAAGGCGTATGATAGAGTTGATAGAGATGCTATGTGGAAGGTTTTAAGAATATATGGTGTGGGAGGCAAGTTGTTAGAAGCAGCGAAAAGTTTTTTATCGAGGATGTAAAGCATGTGTACGTGTAGGAAGAGAGGAAAGTGATTGGTTCTCAGTGAATGTAGGTTTGCGGCAGGGGTGTGTGATGTCTCTATGGTTGTTTAATTTGTTTATGGATGGGGTTGTTAGGGAGGTGAATGCAAGAATTTTGGAAAGAGGGGCAAGTATGCAGTCTGTTGGGGATGAGAGAGCTTGCTAAGTGAGTCAGTTGTTGTTCGCTGGTGGCTGATTCATGTAAGAAACTGCAGAAGCTGGTGACTGAGTTTGGTAAAGTGTGTGAAAGAAGCAAGTCAAGAGTAAATGTGAATAAGCGCAAGGTTATTAGGTACAGTAGGGTTGAGGGTCAAGTCAATTGGCAGGTAAGTTTGAATGGAGAAAAACTGGAGGAAGTAAAGTGTTTTAGATATCTGGGAGTGGATCTGGCAGCGGATGGAACCATGGAAGCGGAAGTGAATCATAGGGTGGGGGAGTGGGCGAAAATTCTGGGAGCCTTGAAGAATGTGTGGAAGTCGAGAACATTATCTCGGAAAGCAAAAATGGGTATGTTTGAAGGAATAGTGGTTCCAACAATGTTGTATGGTTGCGAGGCGTGGGTTATGGATAGAGTTGTGCGCAGGAGGGTGGATATACTGGAAATGAGATGTTTGAAGACAACATGTGGTGTGATGTGGTTTGATCGAGTAAGTAATGTAAGGGTAAGAGAGATGTGTGGAAATAAAAAGAGTGTGGTTGAGTGAGGATATATGTGTCGGAGGTGGAGGGAACGAGGAGAAGTGGTAGACCAAATTGGAGGTGGAAAGATGGAGTGAAAAAGATTTTGAGTGATCGGGGCCTGAACATGCAGGAGGGTGAAAGGCGTGCAAGGAATAGAGTGAATTGGAACGATGTGGTATACCGGGATCGAGGTGCTGTCAATGGATTGAACCAGGGTATGTGAGGCGTCTGTGGTAAACCATGGAAAGTTGTGTGGGGTCTGGATGTGGAAAGGGAGCTGTGGTTTCGGTGCATTATTACATGACAGCTAGAGACTGAGTGTGAACGAATGGGGCCTTTGGTGTCTTTTCCTAGCGCTATTTCGCACACATGAGGGGGGAGGGGGTTGTCATTCCATGTGTGGCGGGGTGGCGATGGGAACAAATAAAGGCAGACAGTATGAATTATGTACATGTGTATATATGTATACGTCTGTGTGTGTATATATATGTGTACATTGAGATGTATAGGTATGTATATTTGCGTGTGTGGACGTGTATGTATATACATGTGTATGTGGGCGGGTTGGGTCATTCTTTCGTCTGTTTCCTTGCGCTACCTCGCTAACGCGGGAGACAGCGACAAAGCAAAATAAATAAATACAATATGTATATATAGGTATATAGGTATATATATATATAGGTAGTGAAAGCTTTGCGGAAGATGAAAGCCGGCAAGGCAGCAGGTTTGGATGGTATTGCAGTGGAATTTATTAAAAAAGGGGGTGACTGTATTGTTGACTGGTTGGTAAGGCTATTTAATGTATGTATGACTCATGGTGAGGTGCCTGAGGATTGGCGGAATGCGTGCATAGTGCCATTGTACAAAGGCAAAGGGGATAAGGGTGAGTGCTCAAATTACAGAGGTATAAGTTTGTTGAGTATTCCTGGTAAATTATATGGGAGGGTATTGATTGAGAGGGTGAAGGCATGTACAGAGCATCAGATTGGGGAAGAGCAGTGTGGTTTCAGAAGTGGTAGAGGATGTGTAGATCAGGTGTTTGCTTTGAAGAATGTATGTGAGAAATACTTAGAAAAGCAAATGGATTTGTATGTAGCATTTATGGATCTGGAGAAGGCATATGATAGAGTTGATAGAGATGCTCTGTGGAAGGTATTAAGAATATATGGTGTGGGAGGAAAGTTGTTAGAAGCAGTGAAAAGTTTTTATCGAGGATGTAAGGCATGTGTACGTGTAGGAAGAGAGGAAAGTGATTGGTTCTCAGTGAATGTAGGTTTGCGGCAGGGGTGTGTGATGTCTCCATGGTTGTTTAATTTGTTTATGGATGGGGTTGTTAGGGAGGTAAATGCAAGAGTTTTGGAAAGAGGGGCAAGTATGAAGTCAGTTGGGGATGAGAGAGCTTGGGAAGTGAGTCAGTTGTTGTTCGCTGATGATACAGCGCTGGTGGCTGATTCATGTGAGAAACTGCAGAAGCTGGTGACTGAGTTTGGTAAAGTGTGTGGAAGAAGAAAGTTAAGAGTAAATGTGAATAAGAGCAAGGTTATTAGGTACAGTAGGGCTGAGGGTCAAGTCAATTGGGAGGTGAGTTTGAATGGAGAAAAACTGGGGGAAGTGAAGTGTTTTAGATATCTGGGAGTGGATCTGTCAGCGGATGGAACCATGGAAGCGGAAGTGGATCATAGGGTGGGGGAGGGGGCGAAAATTTTGGGAGCCTTGAAAAATGTGTGGAAGTCGAGAACATTATCCCGGAAAGCAAAAATGGGTATGTTTGAAGGAATAGTGGTTCCAACAATGTTGTATGGTTGCGAGGCGTGGGCTATGGATAGAGTTGTGCGCAGGAGGATGGATGTGCTGGAAATGAGATGTTTGAGGACAATGTGTGGTGTGAGGTGGTTTGATCGAGTAAGTAACGTAAGGGTAAGAGAGATGTGTGGAAATAAAAAGAGCGTGGTTGAGAGAGCAGAAGATGGTGTTTTGAAATGGTTTGGGCACATGGAGAGAATGAGTGAGGAAAGATTGACCAAGAGGATATATGTGTCGGAGGTGGAGGGAACGAGGAGAAGAGGGAGACCAAATTGGAGGTGGAAAGATGGAGTGAAAAAGATTTTGTGTGATTGGGGCCTGAACATGCAGGAGGGTGAAAGGAGGGCAAGGAATAGAGTGAATTGGAGCGATGTGGTATACCGGGGTTGACGTGCTGTCAGTGGATTGAATCAAGGCATGTGAAGCGTCTGGGGTAAACCATGGAAAGCTGTGCAGGTATGTATATTTGCGTGTGTGGACGTATGTATATACATGTGTATGGGGGTGGGTTGGGCCATTTCTTTCGTCTGTTTCCTTGCGCTACCTCGCATACGCGGGAGACAGCGACAAAGCAAAAAAAAAAAAAAAAAAAAAAAAAAATATATATATATATATATATATATATATATATATATATATATATATATATTACGAACTCTGTTGCATATCCTTCATCGCAAGCTTTTGTTTGCCAATGAATGACTTTGATTTACCTTGTTGTAACAGCACCCGGAAGAAGGCAAAGGTCGCCTCGAGCAGGTGCAGTCGATGAGTAGCCTTGTTCGTGAGGTAAGAAGACAGCAGGAACATTGTGGCAGGCACCAGCACCAGCACCACCAGGATTGTCACCCATATCAGTGGAGCGAAGGGCAATAGGAAACCCCAGGGTTCCACTTCTGACCTTCCTCGGGCACCCAGGAGTCTCCAGTATTCTATCAGTATTGCTCCGGTGAAGTCTACGACTTCAGCACGACTGGTGCTAAAGACGAAGGGCCCAGCGCCGATATCCACCTCCTGTATGTTACAGGGAATCTACATATGAATGACGGCAAGTCCACTCACGTTATTGACCAACAACAGCAACGAAGCTAACAGTATCACTACCTCCTGTCTGGGAAGGTGGTAAGTTCATGATAGTTAGACAATAAGAAATCAAGCACTGAAGTATGTGTGATGTCATTACGAAACAGGATTACTGAGGAACTGCACGTATTAGAAGGGTAAATTCCTCATATTTCAAATGCAGGAAAATACATATCTGACCTTTATCATCTTCTAACATATGCACAGCTTTGAATTAGAGACACATTACAAACATGGATTAAGATTATAGAAATATGATATATTTAATCCTCTGGCTATGAATAAAAGGAAAATTTATCACAAGATCTTATCCTGTGGAACCTGTGAAATACCTGGGGGATAGAGGCGTTGAGGTTCTTAAAAGCACAGAGGTAGCAGGTCGGAAGATATCTGTTTCAAATGGAAGAACAATCATGTGAAGACAGTGAAATGAGCCGTTGTGTATTACATGGAGCACTTTTTAAAGAAGAAAAAACTCTGTTCCACTTAAGTTCGTTAGGGTTATAGAAAAATTAAAGAATGATGATACTATGCATATAACAAAAGCTGACAGAAGCATTGCTGTAGTGATTATGAACAAATGTGATTATAAAGAAAACGTGTGCGATCTCCTAAGTGATACTAATACAAACTGTGACCTAAACTGGGATCCAACGGAAGCACAAAGACAATTCAATAAAGAGAAAAATTTGTTGAAAGGAAGGGAAGATTTGATCAAACAATTTTCAACACAGAATCCATCAACACTATACATGTACGGCTTAATCAAGACCCACAAACCAAACAATTACCCAAGACCAATTATAAGCTCTAAAGGTTCTGCTACATATAAGATATCCATATGGCTTGTGACATCACTGTCTCCTTTTGTGGGCACCATTTCAGATTCATTCGCAACAAACAGCGAGGATTTGGTTAAAAATCTGAAATCCATAAATGTAGAATATGTTCACCAGCGTCCCGGTAAATGAGGTGTTATCCTTCCTCCCTAACATCTTAGGAAACAACATTGAGGATATCCATAGTAAAAGCATAAATTTACTAATATGACTGTGTGTAGATAATTCATCTTATGTGTTTGAAACACTATACACAACAATTCGGTGTGGCCATTGGTAATCCCCTCTACCCTATGTTGGCATATATTTACATGGAGTATTTTGAAAGCCATTTGCTAAACATAATAAAGGAACAAAACATAGTTTGGCTCCGATATGCAGAAGACATACTTTGCTTTTGGCCAAATGATATACCCATTGAGGACTCTCTGCATAAGTTAAACTCGTTATCTCGCTCCCTAAAATCCACTTATGATGTCGAAATGAATAATAAGTTACCCTTCTGGATGTAGAGATCATCAGGGATAAAGGTAGCTTGAAAACTAAGGTTTACAGAAAACCTACAAATATACTCTCTTATGTCCACTATTATTCATATCATCATATTAATGTAAAAAGATCGGTTTTCACATCTATGTACCTGAGAGCATATAGGATTTCAGATTCTGAATTTTTAGATGATAAACTGAAAATGAATCTGTACAATGGCAGAAGCTAAGATACCCAATAAATATACTTAACCAGTGTCAAGATACAACAAGAAAACGTTCCTATATTGACCAAAATAATAAGCCAGAACGTAAAAGTTACCAAAGAACCCTTGTTCTTCCCTTGTACGAGAATTTCACCGAATGTGTTCACATTCTGAAAACACTAAATTGCATGTAGTTTTAAAATATGACAACACCATCAAGGAAGCCCTTATAAAAAATAGACCATCAAATAAAGGTATTATTTATAATGTCGCATGTAAAGAGTAACCAATTTCATATTGAACAATCGGGGAAATATTTGGAGGCTAGGATCTCACAACTTAAGTATGGTGTTGGCATAGCCCAACAGAGCAAAGGCTTATTTCACCATTAACGTGAATTTGATCACCATATCGACAGAAAAGGAGCTAAGACCATAGTTAAATCAAACGGTTTCAGTGAAAGAAATATAATTGAATAATGTTTGATCTCTGGCACATTTGATCATAATGTAAATATGTCCTTTGAAGTGAAACAATCATAAAGAAGTATCCACCAGAATAACACTGTCCATACAAAATGTAAAGAGGGGAAAGCCAGATGTCAGGTCATAATTAATTCCCACTTGCATTACTAGAAGATTATGAACAACGCCTCACTGATACCTCCGTGCTTTAAGAGACCTCAACACCTGTATCACCCAACTGTATCTGGGGATTTAATCAACAAAAAAACTCACCACCTTTATTTTATTTTTCCACTGGTGATTGTTGCACATATCTCTGCATGGTTAACTGAAGGTTCAGCATATATATATATATATATATATATATATATATATATATATATATATATATATATATATATATATATATATATATATATATATATATATATATATATATCTTTCTTTCTTTCATACTATTCGCCATTTCCCGCGTTAGCGAGGTAGCGTTAAGAACAGAGGAATGGGCCTTAGAGGGAATATCCTCACCTGGCCCCCTTCTCTGTTCCTTCTTTGGAAAATAAAAAAGAAAAAAAAAAACGAGAGGGGAGGATTTCCAGCCACCCGCTCCCTCCGCTTTTAGTCGCCTTCTACGACACGCAGGGAATACGTGGGAAGTATTCTTTCTCCCCTATCCCCAGGGATATATATATATATATATATATATATATATATATATATATATATATATATATATATATATTTTTTTTTTTTTTGCTTTGTCGCTGTCTCCCGCGTTTGCGAGGTAGTGCAAGGAATCAGACGAAAGAAAATGGCCCAACCCACCCCCATACACATGTATATACATACACGTCCACACACGCAAATGTACATACCTATACATCTCAATGTACACATATATATACACACACAGACACATACATATATACCCATGCACACAATTCACACTGTCTGCCTTTATTCATTCACATCGCCACCTCGCCACATATGTAATACCATTCCCCTCCCCCCTCATGTGTGCGAGGTAGCGCTAGGAAAAGACAACAAAGGCCCCATTCGTTCACACTCAGTCTCTAGCTGTCATGCAATAATGCCCGAAACCACAGCTCCCTTTCCACATCCAGGCCCCACACAACTTTCCATGGTTTACCCCAGACGCTTAACATGCCCTGATTCAATCCAATGACAGCACGTCAACCCCGGTATACCACATCGATCCAATTCACTCTATTCCTTGCCCGCCTTTCACCCTCCTGCGGGTTCAGGCCCCAATCACTCAAAATCTTTTTCACTCCATCTTTCCACCTCCAATTTGGTCTCCCACTTCTCCTCGTTCCCTCCACCGCTGACACATATATCCTTTTTTGTCAATCTTTTCTTACTCATTCTCTCCATGTGACAAAACCATTTCAAAACACCCTCTTCTGCTCTCTCAACCACACTCTTTTTATTTCCACACATCTCTCTTACCCTATCATTACTTACTCGATCAACCCACCTCACACCACATATTGTCCTCAAACATCTCATTTCCAGCATATCCACCCTCCTGCGCAAAACTCTATCCATAGCCCATGCCTCGCAACCATACAACATTGTTGGAACCGTTATTCCTTCAAACATACCCATTTTTGTTTTCCGAGATAATGTTCTCGACTTCCACACACTCTTCAATGCTCCCAGAATTTTCGCCCCCTATCCCACCCTATGATTCACTTCCTCTTCCATGGTTCCATCCGCTGCCAAATCCACTCCCAGATATCTAAAACACTTCACTTCCTCCAGTTTTTCACCATTCAAACTTACCTCCCAATTGATTTGACCCTCAACCCTACTGTACCTAATAACCTTGCTCTTATTCACATTTACTCTCAACTTTCTTCTCTCACACACTTTACCAAACTCGGTCACCAGCTTCTGCAGATTTTGACATGAATCAGCCACCAGCGCTGTATCATCAGCGAACAACAACTGACCCACTTCCCACGCTCACTCATCCACAACAGATTTCATACTTGCCCCTCTTTCCAAAACTCTTGCATTCACCTCCCTAACAACCTCATCCATAAACAAATTAAACAATCATGGAGACATCACACACCCCTGCCGCAAACCTACATTCACTGAGAACCAATCACTTTCCTCTCTTCCTACACGTACACATGCCTTACATCCTCGATAAAAACTTTTCACTGCTTCTAACAACTTGCCTCCCACACCATATATTCTTAATACCTTCCACAGAGCATCTCTATCACCTCTATCATATGCCTTCTCCAGATCCATAAATGCTACATACAAATCCATTTGCTTTTCTAAGTATTTCTCACATACATTCTTCAAAGCAAACACCTGATCCACACATCCTCTACCACTTCTGAAACCACACTGCTCTTCCCCAATCTGATGCTCTGTACATGCCTTCACCCTCTCAATTAATACTCTCCCATATAATTTACCAGGAATACTCAACAAACTTATACCTCTGTAATCTGATTACTCACTCTTATCCCCTTTGCCTTTGTACAATGGCACTATGCACGCATTCCGCCAATCCTCAGGCACCTCACCATGAGTCATACATACATTAAATAACCTTACCAACCAGTCAACAATACAGTCTCCCTTTTTTTTTAATAGATTCCACTGCAATACTATCCAAACCTGCTGCCTTGGCGGCTTTCATCTTCCGCAAAGCTTTTACTACTTCTTCTCTGTTTACCAAATCATTTTCCCTAACCCTCTCACTTTGCACACCACCTCGACCAAAACACCTATATCTGCCACTCTATCATCAAACACATTCAACAAACCTTCAAAATACTCACTCCGTCTCCTTCTCACATCACCACTACTTGTTATCACCTCCCCATTAGCACCCTTCACTGAAGTTCCCATTTGCTCCCTTGTCTTACGTACTTTATTTACCTCCTTCCAGAACATCTTTTTATTCTCCCTAAAATTTATATGATACTCTCTCACCCCAACTCTCATTTGCCCTCTTTTTCACCTCTTGCACCTTTCTCTTGACCTCTTGTCTCTTTCTTTTATACATCTCCCACTCAATTGCATTTTTTCCCTGCAAAAATCGTCCAAATGCCTCTCTCTTCTCTTTCACTAATAATCTTACTTCTTCATCCCACCACTCACTACCCTTTCTAATCAACCCACCTCCCACGCTTCTCATGCCACAAGCTTCTTTTGCAAAAGCCATCACTGCTTCCCTAAATACATCCCATTCCTCCCCCACTCCCCTTACTTCCATTGTTCTCACCTTTTTCCATTCTGTACTCAGTCTCTCCTGGTACTTCCTCACACAAGTCTCCTTCCCAAGCTCGCTTACTCTCACCACCCTCTTCACCCCAACATTCACTCTTCTTTTCTGAAAACCCATACAAATCTTCACCTTCGCCTCCACAAGATAATGATCAGACATCCCTCCAGTTGCACTTCTCACCACATTAACATCCAAAAGTCTCCCACATATACACGTATATACATACACGTCCACACACGCAATATACATACCTATACATCTCAACGTATACATGTATATACACACACACAGACATATACATATATACACGTGTACATAACTCACACTGTCTGCCCTTATTCATTCCCATCGCCACCTCGCCACACATGTAATAACAACCCCCTCCCCTTCATGTGTGCGAGGTAGTGCTAGGAAAACACAACAAATGCCACATTCGTTCACACTCAGTCTATAGCTGTCATGTAATAATGCACCGAAACCACGGTTCCGTTTCCACATCCAGGCCCCACAGAACTTTCCATGGTTTACCCCAGACGCTTCACATGCCTTGGTTCAATCCATTGGCAGCAAGTCGACCCCGGTACACCACATCGTTCCAATTCACTCTATTCCTTGCACGACTTTCACCCTCCTGCATGTTCAGGCCCCGATCACTCAAAATCTTTTTCACTCCATCTTTCCACCTCCAATTTGGTCTCCCACTTCTCCTCGTTCCCTCCACCGCTGACACATATATCCTCTTTGTCAATCTTTCCTTACTCATTCTCTCCATGTGACCAAACTATTTCAAAACACCCTCTTCTGCTCTCTCAACCACAGTCTTTTTATTTCCACACATCTCTCTTACCCTATTATTACTTACTCGATCAAACCACCTCACACCACATATTGTCCTCAAACATCTCAATTCCAGCACATCCACCCTCCTGCGCAAAACTCTATCCATAGCCCACGCCTCGCAACCATACAACATTGTTGGAACCACTATTCCTTCAAACATAACCATTTTTGTTTTCCGAGATAATGTTCTCGACTTCCACACGCTCTTCAATGCTCCCAGAATTTTCGCCCCCTCCCCCACCCTATGATTCACTTCCGCTTCCATGGTTCCATCCGCTGCCAAATCCACTCCCAGATATCTAAAACACTTCACTTCCTCCATGAAATGTAAGTCGTCCCATTTGAGGTAAAGCAGTTGTTCACGAGACTATGTCCATTCCTACAAGTGAGATCAGATAGAACTAGCATTAAGCAGTGTGTTAGATCTAGATTTTCAGAACCTTTGATAGTTTTGAATACTTGTATTAGATTTTGTCTGAACCTTCTCTAGATTTATCTAAGCCGTTAAATCGTCTCTCATTTGATTTTTTCTTAGTCCGGGAATCATGTTGGTTGTAGGTTCTTCATTCTGGCTATCTTTTCTTTTTTTCATTTTAAAAAAGGGACAATAAATGACATGGTACTGAATGGAACGCACGAATAGAATTCAGAGCCAGGATAATTTTCATATATCTAAAGTTGAAAAATTGTACCTTTGCATCAAAGAATTTGGTTCGGCCTTTAAATTGTTTTTGTGCACTGCTTACTTAGGTTTAGGTCACCGTAGATATCATCACACACAGCTCCTTTTCTTCATTTATCATCACACAGCTATTATATACAATAGCAAATAAGTCACATTTTTGAGACATGAGCAACGCTGAAAATCGCTTATGCTGTAGTCCTCTAGATATTATACAGTTTGGTCCCGAATGATTGCTTCCATAAGATTTGCCAACTACAGACGTTAAGCTAATTGGACAATAATCTCAGGATAGTGACTTGATATCTTTGTTTTTTGAGGGAAGGTGTTACAAAGGTAAGCATTCAATCCTCTGAAACTTTTACCGTAGCAAGTAACATAAAGAATGAAGGCGTCAGTGGTTTATCTCAAGTTTTTCCTAATTCATTGCACTTGGATAAGACTTATCTGAACATGCCATTTTGTTGACTTTCATTCCAATCACTGCTGGTTAGATATCTTCTGCTTATACGTAAGTAGGACCAAGACCCATCCCTCGGCTTGGGACATTATCACACTCACGTTTTTGCTCGCTACGCCATGGGCAGGATCAAGATACATCCCCCTCTCACCGTACCTAACATGCAGCAGCAAGATTCGTCCTCCCAACTGGTCAGCCACCACGCTGACCTACATTTTCACAACATGGATGCTATCGCTCTGATTTTAACCTTATTGCACTGACCAGCATTCTTACCAAACTTACCCTACAGAACTGGGAACTATTATCCTGCCGAGGATACCACTACACTTACCTCCTTGACCACCATACCCACCATGCCGGACCAGGTCCCGTTATCGAGTTTTACGCCCCAAGACCCGTCAGAAGGCCTTCTGTATGCGAACCTAGTAAAAGTTATAACTATATTATCTTATAAAGTTCATGCTCTATGTATTCGTTACATGTGTATATATATATATATATATATATATATATATATATATATATATATATATATATATATATATATATATATATATATATATATATATATATATATATCCCTGGGGATAGGGGAGAAAGAATACTTCCCACGCAATCCTCACGTGTCGTAGAAGGCGACTAAAGGGGACGGGAGCGGGGGGCCAGAAACCCTCCCCTCCTTGTATTTTAACTTTCTAAAAGGGGAAACAGAAGGAGTCACGCGAGGAGTGCTTATCCTCCTCGAAGGCTCAGACTGGGGTGTCTAAATGTGTGTGGATGTAACCAAGATGAGAAAAAAGGAGAGATAGGTAGTATGCTTGAGGAAAGGAACCTGGATGTTTTGGCTCTGAGTGAAACGAAGCTCAAGGGTAAAGGGGAAGAGTGGTTTGGGAATGTCTTGGGAGTAAGGTCAGGGGTTAGTGAGACAAGAGCAAGGGAAGGAGTAGCATTACTCCTGAATCAGGAATTGTGGGAGTATGTGATAGAGTGTAAGAAAGTAAATTCTAGATTGATATGGGTAAAACTGAAAGTTGATGGAGAGAGATGGGTGATTATTGGTGCATATGCACCTGGGCATGAGAAGAAAGATCATGAGAGGCAAGTGTTTTGGGAGCAGCTGAATGAGTGTGTTACTGGTTTTGATGCAAAAGACCGCGTTATAGTGATGGGTGATTTGAATGCAAAGGTGAGTAATGTGGCAGTTGAGGGAATAATTGGTATACATGGAGTGTTCAGTGTTGTAAATGGAAATGGCGAAGAGCTTGTAGATTTATGTGCTGAAAAAGGACTGGTGATTGGGAATACCTGGTTTAAAAAGCGAGATATACATAAGTATACGTATGTAAATAGGAGAGATGGCCAGAGAGCGTTATTGGATTACGTGTTAATTGATAGACGCACGAAAGAGAGACTTTTGGATGTTAATGTGCTGAGAGGTGCAACTGGAGGGATGTCCGATCATTATCTTGTGGAGGCGAAGGTGAAGATTTGTGGGGGTTTTCAGAAAAGAAGAGTGAATGTTGGGGAGAAGAGAGTGGTGAGAGTAAGTGAGCTTGGGAAGGAGACTTGTGTGAGGAAGTACCAGGAGAGACTGAGTACAGAATGGAAAAAGGTGAAAACAAAGGAGGTGAGGGGAGTGGGGGAGGAATGGGATATATTTAGGGAAGCAGTGATGGCTTGCGCAAAAGATGCTTGTGGCATGAGAAGCGTGGGAGATGGGTTGATTAGAAAAGGTAGTGAGTGGTGGGATGAAGAAGTAAGATTATTAGTGAAAGAGAAGAGAGAGGCATTTGGACGATTTTTGCAGGGAAATAATGCAAATGAGTGGGAGATGTATAAAAGAAAGAGGCAGGAGGTCAAGAGAAAGGTGCAAGAGGTGAAAAAGAGGGCAAATGAGAGTTGGGGTGAGAGAGTATCATTGAATTTCAGGGAGAATAAAAAGATGTTTTGGAAGGAGGTAAATAAAGTGCGTAAGACAAGGGAGCAAATGGGAACTTCAGTGAAGGGGGCTAATGGGGAGGTGATAACAAGTAGTGGTGATGTGAGAAGGAGATGGAGTGAGTATTTTGAAGGTTTGTTGAATGTGTTTGATGGTAGAGTGGCAGATATAGGGTGTTTTGATCGAGGTGGTGTGCAAAGTGAGAGGGTTAGGGAAAATGATTTGGTAAATAGAGAAGAGGTAGTAAAAGCTTTACGGAAGATGAAAGCCGGTAAGGCAGCAGGTTTGGATGGTATTGCAGAGGAATTTATTAAAAAAGGGGGTGACTGTATTGTTGACTGGTTGGTGAGGTTATTTAATGTATGTATGATTCAAGGTGAGGTGCCTGAGGATTGGCGGAATGCTTGCATAGTGCCATTGTACAAAGGCAAAGGGGATAACAGTGAGTGCTCAAAATACAGAGGTATAAGTTTGTTGAGTATTCCTGGAAAATTGTATGGGAGGGTATTGATTGAGAGGGTGAATGCATGTACAGAGCATCAGATTGTGGAAGAGCAGTGTGGTTTCAGAAGTGGTAGAGGATGTGTGGATCAGGTGTTTACTTAGAAAAGCAAATGGATTTGTATGTAGCATTTATGGATCTGGAGAAGGCATATGATAGAGTTGATAGAGATGCTCTGTGGAAGGTTTTAAGAATATATGATGTGGGAGGCAAGTTGTTAGAAGCAGTGAAAAGTGTTTATCGAGGATGTAAGGCATGTGTACGTGTAGGAAGAGAGGAAAGTTATTGGCTCTCAGTGAATGTAAGTTTGCGGCAGGGGTGTGTGATGTCTCCATGGTTGTTTAATTTGTTTATGGATGGGGTTGTTAGGGAGGTGAATGCAAGAGTTTTGGAAAGAGGGGCAAGTATGCAGTCTGTTGTGGATGAGAGAGCCTGGGAAGTGAGTCAGTTGTTGTTCGCTGATGATACAGCGCTGGTGGCTGATTCATGTAAGAAACTGCAGAAGCTGGTGACTGAGTTTGGTAAAGTGTGTGAAAGAAGCAAGTTAAGAATAAATGTGAATAAGAGCAAGGTTATTAGGTACAGTAGGGTTGAGGGTCAAGTCAATTGGGAGGTAAGTTTGAATGGAGAAAAACTGGAGGAAGTAAAGTGTTTTAGATATCTGGGAGTGGATCTGGCAGCGGATGGAATCATGTAAGCGGAAGTGAGTCATAGGGTGGGGTAGGGGGCGAAAATTCTGGGAGCCTTGAAGAATGTTTGGAAGTCGAGAACATTATCTCGGAAAGCAAAAATGGGTATGTTTGAAGGAATAGTGGTTCCAACAATGTCGTATGGTTGCTAGGCGTGGGCTATGGATAGAGTTGTGCAGAGGAGGGTGGATGTGCTGGAAATGAGATGTTTGACGACAATATGTGGTGTGAGGTGGTTTGATCGAGTAAGTAATGTAAGGGTAAGAGAGATGTGTGGAAATAAAAAGAGTGTGGTTGAGAGAGCAGAAGAGGGTGCTTTGAAATGGTTTGGTCACATGGAGAGAATGAGTGAGGAAAGATTGACCAAGAGGATATATGTGTCAGTGGTGGAGGGAACGGGGAGAAGTGAGAGACCAAATTTTAGGAGGAAAGATGGAGTGAAAAAGATTTTGGGTGATCGGGGCCTGAACATGCAGGAGGGTGAAAGGCATGCAAGGAATAGAGTAAATTGGAACGATGTGGTATACCGAGGTCGACGTGCTGTCAATGGATTGAACCATGGCATGTGAAGCGTCTGGGGTAAACATGGAAAGTTGTGTGGGGCCTGGATATGGAAAGGGAGCTGTGGTTTCGGTGCAGTATTACATAACAGCGAGAGACTGAGTGTGAACGAATGGTGCCTTTGTTGTCTTTTCCTAGCGCTACCTCGCACATACGAGGGGGGAGGGGGTTGTTATTCCATGTGTGGCGGGGTGGTGATGGGAACAAATAAAAGCAGACAGTATGAATTATGTACATGTGTATATATGTATATGTCTGTGTGTGTATATGTATGTGTACATTGAGATGTATAGGTATGCATATTTGCGTGTGTGGACGTGTATGTATATGCATGTGTATGTGGGCGGGTTGGGCCATTCTTTCGTCTGTTTCCTTGCGCCACCTCGCTAACGCGGGAGACGGCGACAAAGCAACATAAATGAATATAATATATATATATATATATATATATATATATATATATATATATATATATATATATATATATATATATATATATATATATATATATACATATATATATATATATATATATATATATATATATATATATATATATATATATATATATATATATATATATATATATATATATATATATATATATATCTTTTTCTTTCTTTCAAACTATTCGCCATTTCCCGCGTTAGCGAGGTAGCGTTAGGAACAGAGGACTGGGCCTTTTGTGGAATATCTTCACCTGGCCCCCCTCTGTTCCTTCTTTTGGAAAATTAAAAAAAAAAAAAAACGAGGGTTTCCAGCCCCCCGCTCCCTCCCCTTTTAGTCGCCTTCTACGACACGCAGGGAATACGTGGGAAGTATTCTTAATCCCCTATCCCCACGGAAAAAATATATATATATATATATATATATATATATATATATATATATATATATATATATATATATATATATATATATATATATATATATATATATATTTTTTTTTTTTTTTTTTTTTTTTTTTCTTTGTCGCTGTCTACCGCGTTTGCGAGGTAGTGCAAGGAAAACAGACGAAAGAAATGGCCCAACCCACCCACATACCCATGTATATACATACGTCCACACACGCAAATATACATACCTACACAGATTTCCATGGTTTACCCCAGACGCTTCGCATGCCCTGATTCAATCCACTGACAGCACGTCAACCCCGGTATACCACATCGCTCCAATTCACTCTATTCCTTGCCCTCCTTTCACCCTCCTGCATGTTCAGGCCCCGATCACACAAAATCTTTTTCACTCCATCTTTCCACCTCCAATTTGGTCTCCCTCTTCTCCTCGTTCCCTCCACCTCCGACACATATATCCTCTTGGTCAATCTTTCCTCACTCATTCTCTCCATGTGCCCAAAGCACTTCAAAACACCCTCTTCTGCTCTCTCAACCACGCTCTTTTTATTTCCACACATCTCTCTTACCCTTACGTTACTTACTCGATCAAACCACCTCACACCACATATTGTCCTCAAACATCTCATTTCCAGCACATCCATCCTCCTGCGCACATCTCTATCCATAGCCCACGCCTCGCAACCATACAACATTGTTGGAAGCACTATTCCTTCAAACATACCCATTTCTGCTTTCCGAGATAATGTTCTCGACTTCCACACATTCTTCAAGGCTCCCAGAATTTTCGCCCCCTCCCCCACCCTATGATCCACTTCCGCTTCCATGGTTCCATCCGCTGCCAGATCCACTCCCAGATATCTAAAACACTTCACTTCCTCCAGTTTTTCTCCATTCAAACTCACCTCCCAATTGACTTGACCCTCAACCCTACTGTACCTAATAACCTTGCTCTTATTCACATTTACTCTTAACTTTCTTCTTCCACACACTTTACCATATATATATATATATATATATATATATATATATATATATATATATATATATATATATATATATATATATATATATATATATATATATATATATATATATATATATATACATACCTGCTTTGACAATATACACTACAAGAAGAAGACATTTTCTTACACTTAATAGATTATAAAGTTTACAAAAGAGAATATTTCTGTATTAGATTATGGTGCAAGACGAAGAATTCGACAAATACACCACCACAGACTCTGGGAAAATGAGCGTAGATTATTATCACAATCAAAACAATGTGACGAAGGGGAAAGCGAAGAGACAAAAACTGCGGCCCTTCGAGGATAAAAATGTAACACAGCAATACAGAAATATGTACGAGATACATAATAGTGATAGGACAAGGGATTGAGTTTTTCTTCGTGAAATGTAGATTACATTGTAGAATATAATAATTCATTAATAACGAAAAAGAAATAAGCAATGATTAGTACTAATCTTCTTTATCGTAACTTTTGAGTATCACTGTTTTAAGTTCTTACTTTAAGGAACAGAGTATGACACACAGGATATCTCAACTGGCATAATTGCGTACTAGTTTTAGGCAAACTGACCTTTAATTTAGGGTATGATAGGTACAATGGAATCTATGAACGACTTACTATAAGAAAGGGGTTTCTCCTAAGGAGCGAAATTTTAGAATGAGATAAACTTACGAGAAATTAAGAGCAGTAGAAAAGTAATGGGTCAGCTTGGACATGGGTCCCCTGAATGTGATTCGTTTTCCTCCAGGGGCCGAGGCATCGTCTTCGAGAATCAGTTTGTTGTACGGGGTCATCTCCGCCGCCACCATCAGGGTCGGACGGTGAGGAAATCTAGCAGAAAAGATAATATGCCGTGATAGCAACTGCCTTTTACTCATATTACAGAATTAAACGCTTCATCACTCTATTCTCTCTATATTACTATCAATCATCCCTTCTCTATTTGTAATGACCACTAATTGTGTCGCTGTCGTATATCAATATCCACACTAAGTTTATAGTTACTAAAACATACACAGGCGTTCCTTTCCTTGGAAGAAAGAGCAATCATTGAATGCTCTACCAATCGAGTATATGAACTCTCCGCACTCGCTAATTGCAAGCACAGGATATGAGCGACATATGATACGGTGAAACGAGATGAGAGCAATGAATCATAGTCCTATGACTTCACTCACTTTAAGATTGCATTTAAAGTGGATCATAATAAGTGTTTTTATGACATAAGTCCATTCTTCTCTGACTGAATTCTTTGCTCTCCTCTCTCTTCCTTTGATCTATCACAGTTAATGAATGCACCACTGAATTCCATCTCGGGCTCACGTCTCTTTGCCTGCTTAAGTACCTCTCGACCGCAGAACTTCAACTCAAATATAAACATAACTCGTCGCCCCTTTTCGTTTGATCTCTACACACAAATTCTTTTCCATTCTTTCATCACGATAATTGCATCTGGCAATTCCATAGCTTTCAGAAGTCTTTCGCTAAGCATTTGCTATTTCTTTCCTCACTTTTCCTGATCTCACGTATGATGCAGATGATCTTCCAAACCATAAGATAATCAGTGATTAGCTTCCATCAACCTTATGCTTTACTAATCTTTCTAATGTTAATGCGATCTGCTATTCATGTAGATCCTTCCATGTTGCACTGTCAACCGCTGGGTCTCTAGCTTTCTCTTGAATCTCCCTCCTAACTAAGACACATTGGTCCTGTATGCCCTGCACTTCTGTAAAACTTTCAGCAACAAGACTTCCACAAATACTCCATCTCCAACAGAGCACATTATTGTTTCTACAGCTTCGTTCAGTTCCATGCGTAACATTGGTAAAGTGGCCGAAGGTCAATGCTACACTACAATCTTAAAGCCGTACTTCTGTTGATCAGCATCCGAAAGAGCACATTTTTCAACTCCAGTGGTACTATATATGCATTTTACCAGTGTTCAGACGCTTCATGCATAATTAATTCTTACATTAAATATATATATATATATATATATATATATATATATATATATATTTAACGCGGTCTCCCGCGTTAGCAAGGTAGCTCAAGGAAACAGACGAAAAGAATGGCCCAACACATCCACATATACAAGTATATACATACACGTCCACACGCGCAAATATACGTACCTATACATCTCAATGTATACATATATATACACACGCAGACATATACATATATACACATGTACATAATTCATGCTGTCTGCCTTTATTCATTCCAATCGCCACAAAGCCACACATGGAATAACAACCCCCTCCCCCCTCCTGTTCGCGAGGTAGCTCTAGGAAGACAAGAAAAGCCCCATTCGTTCACACTCAGTCTCTAGCTGTCATGTAATAATGAACCGAAACCACACCTCCCTTTCCACATCCAGGCCCCACAGAACTTTCCATGGTTTACACCAGACGCTTCACATGCCCTGGTTCAATTCAGTGACAGTAAGTCGACCCCGGTATACCACATCGTTCCAATTCACTCTATTCCTTGCACGCCTTCACCTTCCTGCACGTTCAGGCCCCGATCACTCAAAATCTTTTTCACTCCATCTTTCCACCTCGTATTTGGTCTCCCACTTCTCCTCGTTCCCTCCATCTCTGACACATGTAACCTCTTGGTCAATCGTTTCTCACTCATTCTCTCCAGGTGACCAAACCTTTTCAAAACACCCTCTTCTGCTCTCTCAACCACAGTCTTTTTATTACCACACATCTCCCTTACCCTGTTATTACTTACTCGATCAAACCAACTCATACCACATATTGTCCTCAAACATCTAATTTCCAGCACATCCACCCTCCTGCGCACATCTCTATCCATAGCCCACGCCTTGCAACCATACAACATTGATGCAACCACTATTCCTTCAAACATACCCATTTTTGCTTTCCGAGATAATGTTCTCGACTTCCAAACATTCTTCAAGGCTCCCAGAATTTTCGCCCCCTCCCCCACCCTATGATTCACTTCCGCCTCCATGGTTCCATCCGCTGCCAGATCCACTCCAAGATATCTAAAACACTTTACTTCCTTCAGTTTTTCTCCATTCAAACTTACCTCCCACTTGACTTGACCCTCAACCCTACTGTATCTAATAACTTTATTCTTATTCACATTTAGTCTCAACTTTCTTCTTTCACACACTTTACCAAACTCAGTCACCAGCTTCTGCAGTTTCTCACATGAATCAGCCATCAGCGCTGTATCATCAGCGTACAACAACTGACTCACTTCCGAAGCTCTTTCATCCACAACAGACTGCATGCTTGCCCCTCTTTCCAAAACTCTTGCATTCACCTCCCTAACAACCCCATCCATAAACAAATTTAATAACCATGGAGACATCACACACCCCTGCCGTAAACCTACATTCAATGAGAACCAATCAATTTCCTCTCTTCCTACACGTACATATTCCTTACATCCTCGATAAAAACTTTTCACTGCTTCTAACAACTTGCCTCCCACACCATATGTTCTTAATACCTTCCACAGAGCATCTCTATCAACTATATCATATGCCTTCTCCAGATCCATAAATGCTGCATAAAAATCCATTTGCTTTTCTAAGTATTTCTCACATACATTTTTCAAAGCAAACACCTAACCCACACATCCTCTACCACTTCTAAAGCCACAATGCTCTTCCCCAATCTGATGCTCTGTACATGCCTTCACCCTCTCAATCAATACCCTCCCATATAATTTACCAGGAATACTCAACAAACTTATACCTCTGAAATTTGAGCACTCACTCTTATCCCCTCTGCCTTTGTACAATGGCACTATGCAAGCATTCCGCCAATCCTCAGGCACCTCACCATGAATCATACATACATTAAATAACCTTACCAACCAGTCAACAATACAGTCACCCCCTTCTTTAATAAATTCTGCTGCAATGCCATCCAAACCCGCTGCCTTGCTGGCTTTCATCTTCCGCAAAGCTTTTACTACCTCTTCTCTGTTTACCAAATCATTTTCCCTAACCCTCTCACTTTGCACACAACCTCGACGAGAACACCCTATATCTGCCACTCTATCATCAAACACATTCAACAAACCTACAAAATACTCACTCCATTTCCTTCTCACATCACCACTACTTGTTATCACCTCCCCATTAGCCCCGTTCACTGAAGTCCCCGTTTGTTCCCTTGTCTTACGCACTTTATTTAGCTCCTTCCAACACATCTTTTTATTCTCCGTAAAATTTAATGATACTCTCTCTCCCCAACTCTCATTTGCCCTCTTTTTCACCTCTTGCACCTTTCTCTTGACCTCCTCCCTCTTTCTTTTATACATCTCCCACTCATTTGCATTATTTCCCTGCAAAAATCGTCCAAATGCCTCTCTCTTCTCTTTCACTAATAATTTTACTTTTTCATCCCACCACTCACAACCCTTTCAAATCTGCCCACCTCCCACGCTTCTCATGCCACAAGCATCTTTTGCGCAAGCAATCACTGCTTCCTTAAATACATCACATTCCTCCCCCACTCCCCTTACCTCCTTTGTTCTCACCTTTTTCCATTCTGTACTAAGTCTCCCCTTGTACATCCTCACACAAGTCTCCTTCTAAAGCTCACTTATTCTTATCACTCTCTTCACCCTAACATTCTCTCTTCTTTTCTGAAAACCTCTACAAATCTCCACCTTCGCCTCAACAAGATAATGATTAGACATCCCTCCAGTTGCACCTATCAGCACATTAACATCCAAAAGTCTCTCTTTCGCGCGCCTGTCAATTAACACGTAATCCAATAACTCTCTCTTGCCATCTCTCCTACTTACTTACGTGTACTTATGCATATCTCTCTTTTTAAACCAGGTATTCCCAATCACCAATCCTTTTTCAGCATATAAATCTATAAGCTCTTCACCATTTCCATTTACAACACTGAACACCCCATGTATACCAATTATTCCCTCAACTGCCACATTACTCACCTTTGCATTGAAATCACCCATCACTATAACCCGGTCTCGTGCATCAAAACCACTAACACACTCATTCAGCGGCTCCCATAACATTTGCCTCTAATAATCTTTCTTCTCATGCCCAGGTGTATATGCAGCAATAATCAACCATCTCTCTCCATCAACTTTCAGGTTTACCCATATCAATCTAGAGTTTACTTTCTTACACTCTATCACACTCTAACCACTCCTGTTTCAGGAGTAGTGCTACTCCTTCCCTTGCTCTTGTCCTCTCACTAACCCCTGACTTTACTCCCAAGAAATTCCCAAACCACTCTTCCCCTTTACCCTTGAGCTTCGTTTCACCCAGAGCCAAAACATCAAGGTTCCTTTCCTCAAACATACTACCTATCTCTCCTTTTGTCTCATCTTGGTTACATCCACATATATTTAGAGACCCCAATCTGAGCCTTCGAGGAGGATGAGCACTCCCCGCATGACTCCTTCTTCTGTTTCCCCTTTTAGAAAGTTAAAATACAAGGAGGGGAGGGTTTCTAGCACCTCGCTCCCCTTCCCTTCAGTCGCCTTTTACGACACGTGAAGAATGCGTGGGAAGTATATATATATATATATATATATATATATATATATATATATATATATATATATATATATATATATATATATTTCTTTTTTTTTTTTTTGCTTTGTCGCTGTCTCCCGCGTTTGCGAGGTAGCGCAAGGAAACAGATGAAAGAAATGGCCCAACCCACCCCCATACACATGCATATACATACGTCCACACACGCAAATATACATAACTACACAGCTTTCCATGGTTTACCCCAGACGCTTCACATGCCCTGATTCAATCCACTGACAGCACGTCAACCCCGGTATACCACATCGATCCAATTCACTCTATTCCTTGCCCTCCTTTCACCCTCCTGCATGTTCAGGCCCCGATCACACAAAATCTTTTTCACTCCATCTTTCCACCTCCAATTTGGTCTCCCATTTCTCGTTCCCTCCACCTCCGACACATATATCCTCTTGGTCAATCTTTCCTCACTCATTCTCTCCATGCGCCCAAACCATTTCAAAACACCCTCTTCTGCTCTCTCAACCACGCTCTTTCTATTTCCACACATCTCTCTTACCCTTACGTTACTTACTCGATCAAACCACCTCACACCACACATTGTCCTCAAACATCTCATTTCCAGCACATCCATCCTCCTGCGCACAACTTTATCCATAGCCCACACCTCGCAACCATACAACATTGTTGGAACCACTATTCCTTCAAACATACCCATTTTTGCTTTCCGAGATAATGTTCTCGACTTCCACACATTCTTCAAGGCTCCCAGGATTTTCGCCCCCTCCCCCACCCTATGATTCACTTCCGCTTCCATGGTTCCATCTGCTGCCAGATCCACTCCCAGATATCTAAAACACTTTACTTCCTCCAGTTTTTCTCCATTCAAACTTACCTCCCAATTGACTTGACCCTCAACCCTACTGTACCTAATAACCTTGCTCTTATTCACATTTACTCTTAACTTTCTTCTTTCACACACTTTACCAAACTCAGTCACCAGCTTCTACAGTTTCTCACATGAATCAGCCACCAGCGCTGTATCATCAGCGAACAACAACTGACTCACTTCCCAGGCTCTCTCATCCCCAACAGACTTCATACTTGCCCCTCTTTCCAAAACTCTTGCATTCACCTCCCTAACAACCCCATCCATAAACAAATTAAACAACCATGGAGACATCACACACCCCTGCCGCAAACCTACATTCACTGAGAACCAATCACTTTCCTCTCTTCCTACACGTACACATGCCTTACATCCTCGATAAAAACTTTTCACTGCTTCTAACAACTTGCCACCCACACCATATATTCTTAATACCTTCCACAGAGCATCTCTATCACCTCTATCATATGCCTTCTCCAGATCCATAAATGCTACATACAAATCCATTTGCTTTTCTAAGTATTTCTCACATACATTCTTCAAAGCAAACACCTGATCCACACATCCTCTACCACTTCTGAAACCACACTGCTCTTCCCCAATCTGATGCTCTGTACATGCCTTCACCCTCTCAATCAATATCCTCCCATATAATTTCCCAGGAATACTCAACAAACTTATACCTCTGTAATTTGAGCACTCACTCTTATCCCCTTTGCCTTTGTACAGTGGCACTATATACATATATATATATATATATATATATATATATATATATATATATATATATATATATATATATATATATATATATATATATATATATATATATATATATATATATATATATATATATATATATATATATATACATATATATATGTATATATTTACCATATATTCTTAATACCTTCCACAATGGATTATATATATATATATATATATATATATATATATATATATATATATATATATATATATATATATATATATATATATATATATATATATATATATATATATATATATTTTTTTTTTTAAATTTTCCAAAAGAAGGAACAGAGAAGGGGGCCATGTGAGGATATTCCCTCAAAGGCCCAGTCCTCTGTTCTTAACGCTACCTCGCTAATGCGGGAAATGGCGAATAGTATGAAAAATATATATATATATATATATATATATATATATATATATATATATATATATATATATATATATATATATATATATATATATATATATATATATATATATATATATATATATATATATACGTATGTATATATATCCTTGGGGATAGGGGTGAAAGAATACTTCCCACGCATTCCTCGCGTGTCGTAGAAGGCGACTAGAGGGGACGGGACCTGGGGGCCAGAAATCCTCCCCTCCTTGTATTTTAACTTTCTAAGATGGGAAACAGAAGAAGGAGTCACGCGGGGAGTGCTCATCCTCCTCGAAGGCTCAAACTGGGGTGTCTAAATGTGTGTGGATGTAACCAAGATGTGAAAAAAGGAGAGATAGGTAGTATGTTTGAGGAAAGGAACCTGGATGTTTTGGCTCTGAGTGAAACGAAGCTCAAGGGTAAAGGGGAAGAGTGGTTTGGGAATGTCTTGGGAGTAAACTCAGGGGTTAGTTAGAGGACAAGAGCAAGGGAAGGAGTAGCAGTACTCCTGAAACAGGAGTTATGGGAGTATGTGATAGAATGTAAGAAAGTAAATTCTCGATTAAAATGGGTAAAACTGAAAGTTGATGGAGAGAGATGGGTGATTATTGGTGCATATGCACCTGGGCATGAGAAGAAAGTTCATGAGAGGCAAGTGTTTTGGGAGCAGCTGAATGAGTGTGTTAGTGGTTTTGATGCACGAGATCGGGTTATAGTGATGGGTGATTTGAATGCAAAGGTGAGTAATGTGGCAGTTGAGGGAATAATTGGTATACATGGGGTGTTCAGTGTTGTAAATGGAAATGGTGAAGAGCTTGTAGATTCATGTGCTGAAAAAGGACTGGTGATTGGGAATACCTGGTTTAAAAAGCGAGATATACATAAGTATACGTATGTAAGTAGGAGAGATGGCCAGAGAGCGTTATTGGATTACGTGTTAATTGACAGGCGCGCGAAAAAGAGACTTTTGGATGTTAATGTGCTGAGAGGTGCAACTGGAGGGATGTCTGATCATTATCTTGTGGAGGCTAAGGTGAAGATTTGTATGGGTTTTCAGAAAAGAAGAGTTTATGTTGGGGTGAAGAGGGTGGTGAGAGTAAGTGAGCTTTAGAAGGAGACTTGTGTGAGGAAGTACCAGGAGAGACTGAGTACAGAATGGAAAAAGGTGAGAACAATGGAAGTAAGGGGAGTGGGGGAGGAATGGGATGTATTTAGGGAATCAGTGATGGATTTCGCAAAAGATGCTTGTGGCATGAGAAGAGTGGGAGGTGGGTTGATTAGAGAGGGTAGTGAGTGGTGGGATGAAGAAGTTAGATTATTAGTGAAAGAGAAGAGGGAGGCATTTGGACGATTTTTGCAGGGAAAAAATGGAATTGAGTGGGAGATGTATAAAAGAAAGAGACAGGAGGTCAAAAGAAAGGTGCAAGAGGTGAAAAAGAGGGCAAATGAGAGTTGGGGTGAGAGAGTATCATTAAATTTTAGGGAGAATAAAAAGATGTTCTGGGTGGCATTTGGACGATTTTTGCAGGGAAAAAATGCAATTGAGTGGGAGATGTATAAAAGAAAGAGACAGGAGGTCAAGAGAAAGGTGCAAGAGGTGAAAAAGAGGGCAAATGAGAGTTGGGGTGAGAGAGGATCATTAAATTTTAGGGAGAATAAAAAGATGTTCTGGAAGGAGGTAAATAAAGTGCGTAAGACAAGGGAGCAAATGGGAACTTCAGTGAAGGGCGCAAATGGGGAGGTGATAGCAAGTAGTGGTGATGTGAGGAGATGGAGTGAGTATTTTGAAGGTTTGTTGAATGCGTTTGATGATAGAGTGGCAGATATAGGGTGTTTTGGTCGAGGTGGTGTGCAAAGTGAGAGGGTTAGGGAAAATGATTTGGTAAACAGAGAAGAGATAGTAAAAGCTTTGCGGAAGATGAAAGCCGGTAAGGCAGTGCTCAAATTACAGAGGTATAAGTTTGTTGAGTATTTCTGGTAAATTATATGGGAGGGTATTGATTGAGAGGGTGAAGGCTTGTACAGAGCATCAGATTGGGGAAGAGCAGTGTGGTTTCAGAAGTGGTAGAGGATGTGTTGATCAGATGTTTGCTTTGAAGAATGTATGTGAGAAATACTTAGAAAAGCAAATGTATTTGTATGTAGCATTTATGGATCTGGAGAAGGCATATGATAGAGTTGATAGAGATGCTCTGTGGAAGGTATTATGAATATATGGTGTGGGAGGCAAGTTGTTAGAAGCAGTGAAAAGTTTTTATCGAGGATGTAAGGCATGTGTACGTGTAGGAAGAGAGGAAAGTGAAAGTTCTCAGTGAATGTAGGTTTGCGGCAGGGGTGTGTGATGTCTCCATGGTTGTTTAATTTGTTTATGGATGGGGTAGTTAGGGAGGTGAATGCAAGAGTTTTGGAAAGAGGGGCAAGTATGAAGTCTGTTGGGGATGAGAGAGCTTGGGAAGTGAGTCAGTTGTTGTTCGCTGATGATACAGCGCTGGTGGCTGATTCATGTGAGAAACTGCAGAAGCTGGTGACTGAGTTTGGTAAAGTGTGTGAAAGAAGAAAGTTAAGAGTAAATGTGAATAAGAGCAAGGTTATTAGGTACAGTAGGGTTGAGGGTCAAGTCAATTGGGAGGTAAGTTTGAAAGGAGAAAAACTGAAGGAAGTAAAGTGTTTTAGATATCTTGGAGTGGATCTGGCAGCGGATGGAACCATGGAAGCGGAAGTGGATCATAGGGTGGGGGAGGGGGCGAAAATTCTGGGAGCCTTGAAGAATGTGTGGAAGTCGAGAACATTATCTCGGAAAGCAAAAATGGGTATGTTTGAAGAAATAGTGGTTCCAACAATGTTGTATGGTTGAGAGGCGTGGGCTATGGATAGAGTTGTGCTCAGGAGGATGGATGTGCTGGAAATAAGATGTTTGAGGACAATGTGTGGTGTGAGGTGGTTTGATCGAGTAAGTAACGTAAGGGTGAGAGAGATGTGTGGAAATAAAAAGAGCGTGGTTGAGAGAGCAGAAGAGGGTGTTTTGAAATGGTTTGGGCACATGGAGAGAATGAGTGAGGAAAGATTGACCAAGAGAATATATGTATCGGAGGTGGAGGGAACGAGGAGAAGTGGGAGGCCAAATTGGAGGTGGAAAGATGGAGTGAAAAAGATTTTGTGTGATCGGGGCCTGAACATGCAGGAGGGTGAAAGGAGGGCAAGGAATAGAGTGAATTGGATCGATGTGGTATACCGGGGTTGACGTGCTGTCAGTGGATTGAATCAGGGCATGTGAAGCGTCTGGGGTAAACCATGGAAAGCTGTGTAAGTATGTATATTTGCGTGTGTGGACGTATGTATATACATGTGTATGGGGGTGGGTTGGGCCATTTCTTTCATCTGTTTCCTTGCGCTACCTCGCAAACGTGGGAGACAGCGACAAAGCAAATATATATATATATATATATATATATATATATATATATATATATATATATATATATATATATATATATATATATTTATTTTTTATTTTGCTTTGTCGCTGTCTCCCGCGTTTGCGAGGTAGCGCAAGGAAACAGACGAAAGAAATGGCCCAACCCACCCACATACACAATGTATACACACACACGTCCACACACGCAAATATACATACCTATACATCTCAATGTACACATATATATACATACACAGACACATACATATATACCCATGCAAACAATTCACACTGTCTGCCCCCATTCACTCCCATCGCCACCTCGCCACACATGGAATACCTTCCCCCTCCCCCCTCATGTGTGCGAGGTATCACTAGGAAAAGACAACAAAGGCCCCATTCGTTCACACTCAGTCTGTAGCTGCCACGCAATAATGCCCGAAACCACAGCTCCCTTTCCACATCCAGGCCCCACAGAACTTTCCATGGTTTACCCCAGACGCTTCACATGCCCTGATTGAATCCGCTGACAGCACGTCAACCCCGGTATACCACATCGATCCAATTCACTCTATTCCTTGCCCTCCTTTCACCCTCCTGTATGTTCAGGCCGCGATCACACAAAATCTTATATATATATATATATATATAGCTTATCCTAGAGGTAAATATATATATGTATATATTTACATATATATGTATATATATATATATATATATATATATATATATATATATATATATATATATATATATATATATATATATATTTATATATATATATATATATATATTATCTATTATACTTAGTGTCTGTCTTCCGCGTATGTTTAGTACCGCAATTTAACAGGCTAAAGAATGGCCGAAGCTATATACTTAAACGCCACATTTGAATATATACATACTTATATATTTCAACGTATACATATATATATATACATGCACAGACATATACATATGCACATATACATATTCATTCTTGTTGCTTTCATCCATTTCTGTCGCCTCCTCCACACATGAAATGCCCCCCTTCCCCTCTCCCCACGTGCGCTCGAAGGAACCCTAGGAAAAGAAAACAAAGGCCACATCCGTTCACACTCAGTCTCTAGCTGTCATGTGTAATGCACCGAAACCACAGCTCCCTTTCCATATCCATGCCCCACAAATTATTTCATGTTTTGCCCCAGACGCTTCACATGCTCTAGTTCAATCCATTGACAGCACGTCGACCACGGTATACCACATCGTTCCAATTTACTCTATTACTTGCACGGCTTTCACCCTCCTGTATGTTCAGGCTCCAGTCGCTCAAATTCTTTTTCACTCCATTCTTCCACCTACAATTTGGTCTCCCACTTCTCGTTTCCTCCATCTCTGACACATATATCCTCTTTGTCAATCTTTCCTCACTCATTCCCTTCATGTGACCAAACCATTTCAATTCACACTCTTCTTCTCTCTTAACCTCATATCTCTCTTACCCTTTCAATACTTACTCGATCAAACTACTTCACACTACATATTTTCCTGAAATATTTCATTTCCAACACATTTACCATCCTCTGTACAGCCCTATATATATCCCATGCCTCGTAACCATATAACATATTTGGAACCTTTATTCCTTTAAACATACCGATTTTTGCTCTCCGAGGTAACGTTCACGCCTTGCACACATTCTTCAACGCTCCCAGAATCTTCGCACACTTCCCCACCCTTTGACTCACTTCCTCTTCCATGGTTCCATCTACTGGTAAATCCATTCCCATTTATCAAAAATATCTGACTTCCTCAAGTTTTTCTCATTTAAAGTTACCTCCCAATTTATTTGTCCCTCAACCCTACTGAACCTAATAACCTTGCTCTTATTCAAATCCACCATCAGCTTTCTTCTTTCACACACTTTACCAAACTCAGTCACCGGCTTCTGCAGGCTCTCACCCGAATCAGCCACCAGCCCTGTATCATCAGCGAAGAACAACTGACTCACTCCCCAAGCCCTCTCATCCACAACAGACTGTATACATGCCCCTCTCTCCAAAATTCTTGCATTCACCTCCGTAAGAACCCTTCCATAAGGAAATTAAACATCTATGGAGACATTGCACACCACTGTCGGAAATCGACATTCATTGGAAACCACTCCCTTTCCTCTTTTCCTACTCGTACACATGCCTTATATTCTCGATAAAAACTTTTCACTGTTTCTGTCAACTTAACTCCCACACCATATACTATTGATACCTTCCACAGAATATCTCTATCAACTCTATCATATGCCTTCTCCAGATCCATAAATGCTACATACAAATCCATTTGCTTTTCTAAGTATTTCTCACACACATTCTTCAAAGCAAACACCTGATCCACACATCCTTTACCACTTCTGAAACCACACTGCTCTTCTCCAATCTGGTGTCCTGTACATGCCTTGACCCTCTCTATCAATACCTTCTCATATAATTTCCCATGAATACTCAAGAAACCTATACCTCAGTAATTTAAACACTCACCTTAATCCCCTTTGCCTTTATACAATGGCACTATGCAAGCATTCCGCCAATCCTCAGGCACTTCACCATGAATCACACATACATTGAATATTTTCACCAGCCAGTCAACAGCACAGTCACCCCCTTTTTTGATAAGTTCCACTGCAATACCATCCAAATCCATCGCCTTGCTTGCTTTCATCTTCCACAAAGCTTTCAGTATATCTCCTTTTACCAAATCGTTCTCCTTGACCCTCTCACTTCGCACACCACTCGACCAAAACACCATATATCTGCTCTATCATCAAACACATTCAAAAGACCTTCAAAGTACTCACTCCATCTCCTTCTCACTTCACCATTACACGTTATTTCCGCCTCATTCGCCTCCTTCACCGATGTTTCCATTGTTCTCTTGTCTTACTCATTTTATTTACCTCCTTCCGAAACATCTTTTCATTTTTCCTAAAATTCAACGATTTAACCATTTGATTGACCAACCTCTTGGGATGGACGAACAGTTGAGATGACTGTCGATCGGCTACCGTAACTTGGATTTAGTTCTATGAGTTTACCTTGGGCGGCCCGTGAATGCGTCAAGGTCAGGCATTCTAACCTCTACATCACGGAAGTCCATCTTTATTACACTTTAAAGGTTTATTCTTTTTTCCTGGTGGTAAACAAATTTCTTCCTTAATTTTTTGTTATATAACCTGTTTGCTTAAGCCGTAAATTTTTCGAAAAATCGTTCACTATCCACATCATTGAACTGTTTTGAAAATGTAATGGCTGTAATCTTGTAGTCCTTCTCCCTTCCTGGGTGAGGAACATTATAACCGTTTGATCTTTCCTGGAACTTAACGTTCTTGATTTAATACCATGTTTGCTGCCTCCTTTTGACCTTTTCTATTAGTTCTTCTTACTTCTTTGGGTGCGATGACTAAACCTAATGAGCATCATCTGTTTTTGGCCAAATATAGGATATGCACAGCTTGCTGAATGTGCTATTTCATTGTCCATGTACTTCTAAGCTATTCTGAAGTCTGCCATAAGACAGTTGTCTGCAGTGCTGTTCTCCATATGAGGGACTCTAGTAATAGCTTAGAATGAATCGACTCCAAATCATTCTCACATACATCATCTGAAACCTATTTTCAGCTACATAATAATCATATCGAGATCCTTTTTTTTTTTTTGCTTGTATCCATTCCTCATTACTTCACATTTGTTCGAGTTGAATTTCATCAACCGCATATCAGACCTTGCAGTCCTGTTCACTTTTTACTTCCTTCATTAGCTTTGTCTCATCTGCAGACATAATCAGAAAAATAACATAGATCAAGAAAACTAGCGGTCTAAGAACAAAACCCTAGGGCACTTCAATGGTGACCCCTACTCATTTGGAGACGTCTCTTCTGAGATGTGTCCTTTATTCCGTTCGTCTAAGCTGGTCTATCCATCGGAGGAGTCTTCCCCTTGGTGATCTATCGTTTTGACCAGCCTTCCATGCAGTGTAGTGACAAATGCTCTGGCAGTCAAAATATAAACATACCACACAGTCTTCTATTTTGTGTAAGAGAGTGCTCCCTCTCTCATAGAAATCTAAGAGGTTCTTTGAACATGACCTCTTTTCTCTAGAACCTCTTACTCAGGTACTTTCTCTTCCGTAGAAGGCTATTCATTTGTTTTTTAATCAATCTGTCCAGTATCTTACAGTCAACACTCGTCAAGAAGACTGGTCTGTAGTTCAGCGCCTTTTTTCCCGGTTTCCTTCCTTATAGATGGCTGTGATGTTTGTTCTTATTCACTCCCCTGGCACTTTGCCTTTCTCCAGTGACATCTTGACCAGTACTTCATCAGATCTGCCTAGTATATCTGCACACATCTTTAGAACATATGGTAGAATTTCATTTGGACAATGAGCCCTATATGAGTCAAGAACTTTTTGGTACTCCTTTATATCTTTTATACATTTTGCAGTGTTTTCTAAGGCCTCTTGCTGGTCCCAATTTATTAGTGTTGGAGCTTTAGTGACTTCCACTATGAGAGCACCTTTGAACTCCTTATTCAGTGCCTTACACGGTTTATATATCGTCCTAAGCTATTTGTCTATGCGAATCTCTAAACCTGATTAGCTGTGCTTTCACTGACAAATTACTGAAGAAATTATGAACAAAATATGATCTTCACTTGCCTTGCCCACAATATTCTTAAAATTTTTTTGTTCCCCTATACTTGTCCCTCTATACTCATTCCACTCTTATACCTTATCTAATTTAACTGGCTGGAGCGTCACCTATATCTCCTTATATCTCCACCTATGTGCACCTTTTCATGTCTTTTATTAAGCCAATATATCACCTTTGTTAACCTTCCCTCTGAATTTGAGCTTGGAGGTGCACGTGTGTGTGTGTGTGTGTGTGTGTGTGTGTGTGTGTGTGTGTGTGTGTGTGTGTGTGTGTGTGTGTGTGTGTGTGTGTGTGTGTGTGTGTCTGTCTGTGTCTGTGTTTGTTTGAGTAATTGTCTGCTTTTCATTATAGGGAGGAGGGAGGTTGCATTCATTTGGCTCTATTCATCAAACTTTTTGTAATCTTACGGTCTTTAAACATATATACGTTCTGTGAAGTCACTTTTTCATACCAATTTCATTTGCTACACGTTCGTTATTTTCCGCCTAAGCGAAGGAATAGAGGAAGAGATAGCCTCATTTGCTCACATCTCCTTAGCTGTCATGTATAATGCACCAGGACCACAGCCACCTATTCACAATCAGGCCCCCACAGACATATCCATAGTTTTCTCCCGAATGCTTCATATTCTATGGTTGGGCCCATTAACAGCACGTCGTCCCCTGTATATCGCATCGCTCCAATTTGTTCTACATTTACTTCACTTTCTTGCATATACTCTCATCAACTTACTTTGAAAACTTATCAGGAAAGAGTGGGAGTTGACTGGTGAGTCTAATTCCTTCGTGGGATGTCCATGTGGCAACCAGCGACACTTGGGCCTCCTGTGGGCTGTATGGTAGGTATATATATACCCTGCACCTGTGAGGACGAGAGTTGTTCAGTGTATTCTTTTTGTTTCTGTTTGATTCAAAGTGTGTGTGTCCTTCTCTTGTCACTATCAAGCCTGAGCTATCACATATCTCACGAAATAATCGACTCTTTAGAAAATCTTATATTTGTAGATGAGTCAAGCTTTCCATAAGACACACCTGACGTATTCTAACGCGTCGTTTACAACGATCAACATGGCATTCATGACGGAGAAGGTCCTTTGGAGGTCCTGCAGGTCTAGGAGGGGCAGGTGGGTGAGAGCGAGGAGCCTCGTCGGCCACACCAGGAGGTGGCCCTTGAGGGACCACTGAGCGAAAGAGGCCAGGAAGGCTGGGTTGTCGCTCACCACCACCACCGTCACGCACCACGACAACTGACGTAACTGTTACAGTCAGGGTAGAGGTGATGTAACATGTGAAGGCAACCTACCCGCCTCACTATTGATACGAGGAAGTCCCATAAGTCCCATAAGTCTCAGCAGTGTTATGAGAGTATCCTATCAGTCTCAAGAAAAATACGAGACTGATCTATGCAACTCATTACCAATGTATGAGTTACCGACTCAACTCATTATAAAGGTATGAGTGACCTAACCGTCAGTATTGAAGTATGAGTGACCTGCTGACATCATTATTTAGGTATGAGTAACCTAACCACTAGTATTGAAGTATAAATTAACTACTCACCTCATTATTAAGGTATGATTGACCTAACCATCAGTATTGAAGTATGAGTTACCCACTCACCTCATTATTAAGGTATGATTGACCTAACCATCAGTATTGAAGTATGAGTTACCCACTCACCTCATTATTAAGGTATGAGTGACCTAACCACCAGTATTGAAGTATGAGTTACCCACTCACCTCATTATTAAGGTATGATTGACCTAACCATCAGTATTGAAGTATGAGTTACCCACTCACCTCATTATTAAGGTATGAGTGACCTAACCACCAGTATTGAAGTATGAATGACCTGCTCACCCCAGTATTTATATATGAGTGACCTGTCAACCTGTCTACTAGTATTAATGATGAGTGGCCTACCACCCCACTATTACTGTAAGTTACCCAACCGTCGAAGTAATATTACACTTTCTTTTTCTTGATAAAGTGCCCAGAGCAGAATGGAAAAGGTTCCAACAGGGAAGGTAAATACTGAAACGGAAAATTGAATGAAAGACTTTACGTAGGTATATCAATAACATAGTAAGCAGTAGGTAGCCCCAGACTACAACCACTACCGTCTGAGCTTAGGGAGGGTTAATAGCAGAGGCGTTGAGGCCCATCACTGCGATGTATGTCACGTACCCACTTTTCAGGCCTTGATCGTCTTTTTTTTCTCCTTGCCTCAGTCACAGTGGTTTGCCGACGTTCAGCCCTAATCTCACACACAACACTTGACAAAAGATAATTGACACATATCTTTATTTCTTTTTCTATTCTTCCTTACCGTGCGGCGCCACGGTCGAGAGGGGTTTGACTGGTTTCAGGGCCCATTTGACCGCTATCATGCAACTGGGGGTCTACCCTACTTCCACAGCCACAGCTTCTAGACTTGACTTTTTCTATCAATTTCTGCAACATTTGTGGTCTTAATTCTAACCTTCCCTCTGTTGAACACTATATGAGTACCCTCCTCCACCGATCTTTTACTGCTCTTTGAATTCCAACTGTCCTCTACACTATCAGATCTCTACCTATAATTTCCAACATCGTTTTCCGCTCCAAGAGTGGAAGTTTTCTCTTGTGTAATACTTAGATACCTATTGCTCGCCTCGTGAATCTTGAGTCTCCTAAGTTTGATGTCATCTGGCTCAAAATCTCTGTACCTTCTATTACTTTTTTTTTGTTTAGTCCCCAACCCCCATCCCTTCTTCTAATCCTTCTAGCTCTCCGAATATTTGACTTCTTGCCACGAAACTGTGCTCTCTTAACGTCCACGCCTACGATTCTCTGTGCAGGAAATTTCAATGGACACCTCAAGGATTGGTTAGGCTCTTACCATGATGGTCCTGGTAGGGTCGGGGACTTCTCCTTTACCAACTTTAACAACCTGGAGCAATTGATTAAACATCCTGCCCATGTTCCAGATAATCTCGACAACTCTTCTAATACCCGACCTCTTCTATATCACAGGATCTTTCCACTATTCATATACCTTAGGCTCTTCTGACCACAATTCTACTCTTGTTAATTCTAATTTGGCACGTCCGTCCCATATATCGCCCTCGAAACGCCAACTTTAATACTGTGGTAGAGTTCAAAGGTTATCTTGCGCATCTTTAATATTTTTTTCCCCAGGATGGGTAATGCTTCTGTGGTCGGGATTCCTCTTGTTATGCTGAACGCATAGTAAAGGTTATCTTGGCTAGGATGGTTTTCTACATCCCATATTATATATCTTTTCTCTTCAATCGTGGTTTGATTGCTCCTACACTGATGCCTGGCGCATCAAGACAATGAAACTCTTCTTCCCCTGAACACCATTCCGCTTTCATTTCTGGCAAAGCTGTTCTTCGCTGAGTCAAACGCACTTTTATAAAAAGAAAGTGTGCTGACTTGACTCCCACAACTAAAAAATCTTTTTGATCCTAACTAAAGCACCCCAAAAAATTTCTATAACTAAAACTTTCTCTTTCTTTTCGGACCTCATCAATATATTGTTAATTCTCCAAATGATAAAGCCGCTCCATTAGACATCTTGTTTTCCACCAGCTTAACTCTAAATGATTCAGATTTTAATCCTCCCATCTCCCTTTGAACATATGTCATCCATATTCCTTTTATGCAGGGTATTCCAGATACTCTTCCAGCTCCATATGGACGAGGCGTATGTAGGGAAGGAGTGATGGCATGTGCAAGAGGATACATATGATACGCAAAATGTGGGAGGTAGGCAGATAAGAAAAGGTAGTGAGTGAAGGGATGAAGAAGCAAAGTTGCTACTGAAAGAGAAAAGAAAGGCGTTTGAGCAGTGCTTACAGGGAAGGAGTGCAAATGGTTAAATGTATACGAGAAAGCGGCAGAAGGTCGAAAAGAAGGTGCAGGGGTTGAAAAAGAGGGCAAATGTGAGTTGGAGTGAGAAAGTATCAATAACCTTTAAGGAAGATAAAAAGATATTTTGAAGGGAGTTAAATGATGTACAAAAGACAAGAAAATAAATGGGAACATCAGGTGAAGGTGGCAAAGGGGGAAGTGATAACATGTAATGATGAAGTAAGGAGGAGTTTGAGTGAGTATTTTGGAGGACTGTTATATGTGTTTGATGATAGTTTGGTAGAGGTAGGATGTTTTGGTAAGGGTAGTATGCGAAGAGAGTCATAAAGAGTGCTTTAATGAAGAGAGATGTGATGAAGGCTTTCTGTAAGATGAAATGCAACAAGGCCGCTGGAGTGGATGGTATTGCAGTTGAATTTATTAAGACAGGGGGTAACTATGTTTTTGATTGGTTGGTAAGGATACTCATTGTATATATGGATCATGGAGAAGTGCCTAAGGACTGGGGGAATGCATTTATAGTGTCACTGTCTAGAGGCAAAGGGAAATAGGTGAGTGTTCAGACTGTTAAGGCATAAGTTTGTTGAGTATACCTGGTAAGTTGTGTGGGAGGGCACTGATTAAGAGAGTGTACAGAACACCATACTGAAAAGGTACAGTGTGGTTTCAGAAATGGTAGATGATATGTGGATCATGTGTTAGCTTTAAAGAATATATGTAAGAAACATTTGGAAAAACAGATTGATTTGTTTGTGGTGTTTATGGATCTGGAAAAGGCATGTGATAGGGATGATATAAATACTTAGTTGAAGGTCTTAAGGATATATGGTGTGGGAGGTAAGCAGCTAAAAGCATTGCGAAGTTGTTTCCAAGGGTGTAAGGAGTGTGTATTAGTAGGAAGCGAAGAGAGTGAATGGTTCCAAGTGAAAGATAGGCTACGGCAGGGGTGTGTGATATCACCATGGCTTTTTGATTTGTTTAGGAATGAGGTAGTGAGGGAGGTAAAGGCAAGAAGAGGGGCGTGTATGCAATGCCATGCAGTCTGTGAGGATTGAAAGGGCGTCGGAAGTGAGTCAGTTGTTACTAGCTGATGATACAGCACTGGTGGCAGATTCGAGTGAGAAACTTCAGAAGTTGTTGACTGATTTTGGAAGACTGTGATAGGAAAAAGTTGAGAGACAATGTGAATAAAAGCAAAGTTATTCGGTTCAGCATGTTTGAAGGACAAGTTACTTGGGATGTAAATTTGAATGGAGAAAAATTGAAAGAAGTGAGGTGTTTTAGATATCTGGGAGTGGACGTGGCAGCGAATGGAATCATGGAAGCGAAAGTGAGTCGAAGGGTAGGGGACGTGGGAAAGGTTCTGGGAGCGATGAAGAATTTGTGAGAAAGAAAACGTTATCTGGGAGGAGAAGAAAAATTGTAAGTTTGAAGGAATAGTAGTCCCATCAATATCATATTGTCGCGAAGAATGGTCGATCGATAGGTTTGTACGGAGGAGGGTGAATGTGTTGGAAATGATATGTCTAAGAACAAGATGTGATGGGAGGTAATGAAACGGTAAGAAAAAGGGTTGACAAAGAGAATGTAAAAGTCAAATGTGGAGGGAACAGGGAGAACGGAAAAACAAAATCGGAGATGTAAGGACGGAGTGAAAAAGATTTTGAGCGCTCAGGTTCTGAGCATGCAGGAGGGTGAAAGGCGTGCACGAAATAGAGTGAATTTGAACGTTGTGGTATACTGGTGTCAATGTGGTGACAATAGACTAAGCCATGGTAGGTGAATCGTCCGGGTTAAACCATATAAATGTTTCTGGGGCCTTGATGTGCTTAGGGAGCCGTGGTCTCAGTGCAATGCCAACCCCTGTATCAACAAGGTAACGCCGGGAAACAGATGAAGAAAGACCATATCCGCTCACATCCTTACACGTGCTATCATGTGTATTGCACTGGGACCACGGCTCAATCATTTGGAGAATTAACAACATATTGATGAGGTCCGAAAAGAAAGAGAAAGTTTTAGTTACAGAAGTTGTTTGGGGTGCTTTTAGTTTAGGATCAAAAAGATTTTTTAGTTGTGGGAGTCAAGTCAGCACACTTTCCTTTAATAAAAGTGCGTTTGACTCAGCGAAGAACAGCTTTGCCAGAAATGAAAGCGGAATGGTGTTCAGGGGAAGAAGAGTTTCATTGTCTTGATGCGCCAGGCATCAGTGTAGGAGCAATCAAACCACGATTGAAGAGAAAAAGATATATAATATGGGATGTAGAAAACCATCCTAGCCAAGATAACCTTTACTATGCGTTCAGCACAACAAGAGGAATCCCGACCACAGAAGCATTACCCATCCTGGGGAAAAAATATTAAAGATGCGCAAGATAACCTTTGAACTCTCCCACAGTAGTAAAGTTGGCGTATCGAGGGCGATATATGGGAAGGACGTGCCAAATTAAAATCAACAAGAGTAGAATTGTGGTCAGAAGAGCCTAAGGTGTATGAATAGTGGAAAGATCCTGTGATATAGAAGAGGTCGGGTATTAGAAGAGTTGTCGAGATTGTCTGAAACGTGGGTAGGATGTTTAATCAACTGTTCCAGGTTGTTAAAGTGGGTAGAGGAGAAGGCCTCGACTCTACCAAGAGTCTCACGGTAAGAGCCTAACCAATCCTCGAGGTGTCCATTGAAATTTCCTGCATTGAGAATCTCAGGCGTGGACGTTAAGAGAGCACAGTTTCGTGGCAAGAAGTCAAATATTCGGAGAGCTAGAAAGAGTAGAAGAAGGGATGGGGGTTGGGGACAAAACAAAAAAAAGTAATAGAAGGTATAGAGATTTTGAGCCAGATGGCATCAAAGTTGGGAGACTCAAGATTCACGAGGCGAGCAATAGGTATCTAAGTATTACACAAGAGAAAACTTCCACTCTTGGAGCGGAAACGATGTTGGAAATTATAGGTGGAGATCTGATAGTGTAGAGGACAGTTGGAATTCAAAGAGCAGTAAAAGATCAGTGGAGGAGGGTACTCATATAGTGTTCAACAGAGGGAAGGTTAGAATTAAGACCACAAATGTTGCAGAAATTGATAGAAAAAGTCAAGTCTAGAAGCTGTGGCTGTGGAAGTAGGGTAGACCCCAGTTGCATGACAGCGGTCAAATGGGCCCTGAAACCAGTCAAACTCCTCTCGACCGTAGCGCCGCTCGGAATCAGTGCCGGGGAATAACATGATAGATGTACTGAAAGGTAAGGAAGAAAAGAAAAAGAAATAAAGATATGTGTCAATTATCTTTTGTCAAGTGTTGTGTGTGAGATTAGGGCTGAACGTCGGCAAACCACTGTGACTGAGGAAAGGGGAAAAAAGGACGATCAAGGCCTGAAAAGTGGGTACGTGACAAACATCGCAGTGATGGGCCTCAACGCCGCTGCTATTAACCCTCCCAAATTTATCCCTGGGGATAGGAGGGAAAGAATACTTCCCAAGCATTCCTCACGTATCGAACAAGGCGACTAAAGGGGACGGAAGTGGAGGGCTAGAAACCCTCCCCTTCTTGTATTTTAACTTTCTAAAAGGGAAAACAGAAGAAGGAATCGCGCGGAAGTGCTCATCCTCCTCGGAGGCTCAGATTGGGATGTCTAAATGTGAGTGGAGGTAACCAAGATGAGAAAAAAGGAGAGATAGGTAGTATGTTTGAGGAAAGGAACCTGGAATTTTGGATCTGAGTGACACGAAGCTCAAGGGTAAAGGGGAAGAGTGGTTTGGGAATGTTTTGGGAGTAAAGTCAGGAGTTGGTGAGAGGACAATAGGAAGGGAAGGAGTAGCACCACTCCTGAAACAAGAGTGGTGGGAGTACGTGATAAAGTGTGAGAAAGTAAAATCTATGCACCGGGGCATGAGAAGAGAGATCATCAGAGGTAAGTATTTTAGGGGCAACTGAGTGAGTGTGTTAGTAGTTTTGATGCACGAGATAGGGTTATAGGTATGGGTGATTTGAATGCAAATGTGAGTAATGTGGCGGTTAAGGGTATACTTGGTGTACATGGGGTGTTCAGTGATGTAAATGGAAATGGTGAGGAGTTTGTGGATTTGTCTGCTGAAAAAGGACTGGTGATTGGGAATACCTGGTCAAAAAAGAGAGATATACATAAGCATACGTATGTAAGTTGGAGAGATGGCCAGAGAGCGTATTGGGATTACGTGTTAATTAATAAGTGCGTGAAAGGGAGACTTTTGGATGTTAATTTGCTGAGAGGTGCAACTGGAGGGATGTCTGACCATTATCTTGTGGAGGCGAAGGTGAAGATTTGTAGAGGATTTCAGAAAAGAAGAGAAAATGTTTGGGTGAAGAGAGTGGTGAGAATAAGTGAGTTTGGAAGGAGACATGTGTGAGGAAGTACCAGGACAGACTGAGTGCAGAATGAAAAAAGGTCAGAGCAAAGGACGTAAGGGGAAAGTGGGAGGATTGGGATGTATTTAGGGAAGTAGTGATGCCTGGCGCAAAAGATGCTTGTGGTATGAGAAGCGTGGAAGGTGGGCAGATTAGAAAGGGTAGTGAGTGGTGGGATGAAGAAGTAAGATTATCAGTGAAAGAGAAGAGAAAGGCTTTGGACGAGTTTTGCAGGGAAATAGTGCAAAAGACTGGGAGATGTATAAAAAAAAGACGCAGGAGGTCAAGAGAAAGGTGTAAGACGTGAAAAAGATGGCAGATGAGGGTTGGGGTGAGAGAGCATCATTAGATTTTAAGGAGAATAAAAAGATGTTTTGGAAGGAGATGAATAAAGCGCATAAGACAAGAGAACAAATGTGAACATCGATGAAGGGGGCTAATGGAGAGATGATAACAAGTAGTGGTAATGTGAGAAGTAGATAGAGTATTTTGAAGGTTTGATGAATGTGTTAGATTACAGAGTGGCAGATATAGGGTGTTTTGGTCTAGGTGGTGTGCGAAGTGAGAGGGTTAGGGAGAAAAAATTGGTAAGCAGACAAGAGGTAGTGAAAGTTTTGCGGGATATGAAAGCCCGCAAGGCAGGGGGTTTAGATGGTATTGCTGTGGAAGTTATTAAAAAAGGGGGTGACTGTGTTATTGACTGGATGGTAACGATATCTAATGTATGTATGACTAATTGTGAGGTGCCTGCGGATTGGCGGAATGCCAGTGCGTGCGAGGTAGCGCTAGGAAAAGACAACAAAGGCCCCATTCGTTCACACTCAGTCTCTAGCTGTCATGTAATAATGCACCGAAACCACAGCTCCCTTCCCACATCCAGGCCCAACAGAACTTCCCATGGTTTACCCCAGACGCTTCACATGCCCTGGTTCAATCCATTGACAGCACATCGACCCCGGTATACCACAACATTCCAATTCACTGTATTCCTTGCACGCCTTTCACCCTCCTGCATATTCAGGCCCCGATCACTCAAAATCTTTTTCACTCCATCTTTCCACCTCCAATTTGGTCTCCCACTTCTCCTCGTTCCCTCCACCTCTGACACATATATCCTCTTGGTCAATCTTCCCCCACTCATTCTCTCCATGTGACCAAACCATTTCAAAACACCCTCTTCTGCTCTCTCCACCACACTCTTTTTATTACCACACATCTCTCTTACCCTATTATTACTTACTCGATCAAACCACCTCACACCACATATTGTCCTCAAACATCTCATTTCCAGCACATCCACCCTCCTGCGCACAACTCTATCCATAGCCATACACACACATATATATATATATATATATATATATATATATATATATATATATATATATATATATATATATATATATATATATATATATATATATATATATATACATATATATATATATATATATATATATATATATATATATATATATATATATATATAGATAGATAGATAGATAGTTGATATACATAGAAAAGGCGAAGCTAGGACGCCATTTGGTAAACAAGCGCTTGTCCAAAACATACAACGAGCGTTCATAATCTTACCATTTTACAAATTTTATCAACAAAAGGTTATCTAATTTGTATAGACCTTCACTAATAACAAGATTATAGTTCTTTGTGTATTTGATAATAGAAGATTCAATGATATTTCTCGTGGTAATAGGGTTAGAGTTAATAACTCTGATGACATTACACCAGTCAATAAAATGATCATAGTTTTTAAAGTGAACAAGCAAGGCATTTGATTCTTGTCCCGTGCTTATACTATATTCATGTTGCTTAAGTCTAACAGAAAGATCCTTACCGTCTGCCCCACATAGAAGTTATCACAATTTCCACGTGGCACTTTATAGATGCGTCCAAGAGAATTATCTGGTGAATTCCTGATTAAGATATTCTTTATGGTATTATTGCTCCTGAAGGCAACATTTATTTTAAAGGATTTAAGCAACATGGAAAATTAAGTAAAATTTTTACTAAATGGAAGAACTAAAAGATTCTTGGTATCAATGAGAGGTTTGGGCTCAACTCTATAAAATGATTTCTTTGCTAACTTAAGGGATTTATCAATGAAAGATCTAGGGTACTTTAACTTAGATCCCATAGAATATATCTTCTCAAACTCATCATCAATAAACTCTGGACTCAAAACACGTAATACTAAGGAACATAGATCAAATGATGATAATTTAACTCTGGGTTCCTTGCGATACCTCGCTAACTCGGGAGACAGCAGCAAAGCAAAATAAAATAATATATATATATATATATATATATATATATATATATATATATATATATATATATATATATATATATATATATATGTTTTGGGAGCAGCTGAATGAGTGTGTTAGCGGTTTTGATGCACGAGACCGGGTTATAGTGATGGGTGATTTGAATGCAAAGGTGAGTAATGTGGCAGTTGAGGGAATAATTGGTATGCATGGGGTGTTCAGTGTTGTAAATGGAAATGGTGAAGAGCTTGTAGATTTATGTGCTGAAAAAGGACTGATGATTGGGAATACCTGGTTTAAAAAGCGAGATATACATAAGTATACTTATGTAAGCAGGAGAGATGGCCAGAGAGCGTTATTGGATTACGTGTTAATTGACAGGCGTGCGAAAGAGAGACTTTTGGATGTTAATGTGCTGAGAGGTGCAACTGGAGGGATGTCTGATCATTATCTTGTGGAGGCTAAGGTGAAGATTAGTATGGGTTTTCAGAAAAGAGGAGTGAATGTTGGGGTGAAGAAGGTGGTGAGAGTAAGTGAGCTTGGGAAGGAGACCTGTGTGGGGAAGTACCAGGAGAGACTGTGTACAGAATGGAAAAAGGTGAGAACAATGGAAGTAAGGGGAGTGGGGGAGGAATGGGATGTATTTAGGGAATCAGTGATGGATTGCGCAAAAGATGCTTGTGGCATGAGAAGAGTGGGAGGTGGGCTGTTTAGAAAGGGTAGTGAGTGGTGGGATGAAGAAGTAAGAGTATTAGTGAAAGAGAAGAGAGAGGCATTTGGACGATTTTTGCAGGGAAAAAATGCAATTGAGTGGGAGAAGTATAAAAGAAAGAGACAGGAGGTCAAGAGAAAGGTGCAAGAGGTGAAAAAAAGGGCAAATGAGAGTTGGGGTGAGAGACTATCAGTAAATTTTAGGGAGAATAAAAAGATGTTCTGGAAGGAGGTAAATAGGGTGCGTAAGACAAGGGAGCAAATGGGAACTTCAGTGAAGGGCGTAAATGGGGAGGTGATAACAAGTAGTGGTGATGTGAGAAGGAGATGGAATGAGTATTTTGAAGGTTTGTTGAATGTGTCTGATGACAGAGTGGCAGATATAGGGTGTTTTGGTCGAGGTGGTGTGCAAAGTGAGAGGGTTAGGGAAAATGATTTGGTAAACAGAGAAGAGGTAGTAAAAGCTTTGCGGAAGATGAAAGCCGGCAAGGCAGCAGGTTTGGATGGTATTGCAGTGGAATTTATTAAAAAAGGGGGTGACTGTATTGTTGACTGGTTGGTAAGGTTATTTAATGTATGTATGACTCATGGTGAGGTGCCTGAGGATTGGCGGAATGCGTGCATAGTGCCATTGTACAAAGGCAAAGGGGATAAGAGTGAGTGCTCAAATTACAGAGGTATAAGTTTGTTGAGTATTCCTGGTAAACTATATGGGAGGGTATTGATTGAGAGGGTGAAGGCATGTACAGAGCATCAGATTGGGGAAGAGCAGTGCGGTTTCAGAAGTGGTAGAGGATGTGTGGATCAGGTGTTTGCTTTGAAGAATGTATGTGAGAAATACTTAGAAAAGCAAATGGATTTGTATGTAGCATTTATGGATCTGGAGAAGGCATATGATAGAGTTGATAGAGATGCTCTGTGGAAGGTATTAAGAATATATGGTGTGGGAGGCAAGCTGTTAGAAGCAGTGAAAAGTTTTTATCGAGGATGTAAGGCATGTGTACGTGTAGGAAGAGAGGAAAGTGATTGGTTCTCAGTGAATGTAGGTTTGCGGCAGGGGTGTGTGATGTCTCCATGGTTGTTTAATTTGTTTATGGATGGGGTTGTTAGGGAGGTAAATGCAAGAGTCCTGGAAAGAGGGGCAAGTATGAAGTCTGTTGGGGATGAGAGAGCTTGGGAAGTGAGTCAGTTGTTGTTCGCTGATGATACAGCGCTGGTGGCTGATTCATGTGAGAAACTGCAGAAGCTGGTGACTGAGTTTGGTAAAGTGTGTGGAAGAAGAAAGTTAAGAGTAAATGTGAATAAGAGCAAGGTTATTAGGTACAGTAGGGTTGAGGGTCAAGTCAATTGGGAGGTGAGTTTGAATGGAGAAAAACTGGAGGAAGTGAAGTGTTTTAGATATCTGGGAGTGGATCTGTCAGCGGATGGAACCATGGAAGCGGAAGTGGATCATAGGGTGGGGGAGGGGGCGAAAATTTTGGGAGCCTTGAAAAATGTGTGGAAGTCGAGAACATTATCTCGGAAAGCAAAAATGGGTATGTTTGAAGGAATAGTGGTTCCAACAATGTTGTATGGTTGCGAGGCGTGGGCTATGGATAGAGTTGTGCGCAGGAGGATGGATGTGCTGGAAATGAGATGTTTGAGGACAATGTGTGGTGTGAGGTGGTTTGATCGAGTAAGTAACGTAAGGGTAAGAGAGATGTGTGGAAATAAAAAGAGCGTGGTTGAGAGAGCAGAAGAGGGTGTTTTGAAATGGTTTGGGCACATGGAGAGAATGAGTGAGGAAAGATTGACCAAGAGGATATATGTGTCGGAGGTGGAGGGAACGAGGAGAAGAGGGAGACCAAATTGGAGGTGGAAAGATGGAGTGAAAAAGATTTTGTGTGATCGGGGCCTGAACATGCAGGAGGGTGAAAGGAGGGCAAGGAATAGAGTGAATTGGAGCGATGTGGTATACAGGGGTTGACGTGCTGTCAGTGGATTGAATCAAGGCATGTGAAGCGTCTGGGGTAAACCATGGAAAGCTGTGTAGGTATGTATATTTGCGTGTGTGGACGTGGGTATGTACGTGTGTATGGGGGTTGGGCCATTTCTTTCGTCTGTTTCCTCGCGCTACCTCGCAAACGCGGGAGACAGCGACAAAGTATAAAAAAAAAAAAAAAAAAAAAAAAAAAAAAAAAAATATATATATATATATATATATATATATATATATATATTTTTTTTTTTTTTTTTTTTCTTCTTTTTTTTTTTTTGCTTTGTCGCTGTCTCCCGCGTTTGCGAGGTAGCGCAAGGAAACAGACGAAAGAAATGGCCCAACCCACCCCCATACACATGTATATACATACGTCCACACACGCAAATATACATACCTACACAGTTTTCCATGGTTTACCCCAGACGCTTCACATGCCCTGATTCAATCCACTGACAGCACGTCAACCCCGGTATACCACATCGCTCCAATTCACTCTATTCCTTGATCTCCTTTCACCCTCCTGCATGTTCAGGCCCCGATCACACAAAATCTTTTTCACTCCATCTTTCTACCTCCAATTTGGTCTCCCTCTTCTCCTCGTTCCCTCCACCTCCGACACATATATCCTCTTGGTCAATCTTTCCTCACTCATTCTCTCCATGTGCCCAAACCATTTCAAAACACCCTCTTCTGCTCTCTCAACCACGCTCTTTTTATTTCCACACATCTCTCTTACCCTTACGTTACTTACTCGATCAAACCACCTCACACCACACATTGTCCTCAAACATCTCATTTCCAGCACATCCATCCTCCTGCGCACCACTCTATCCATAGCCCACGCCTCGCAACCATACAACATTGTTGGAACCACTATTCCTTCAAACATACCCATTTTTGCTTTCCGAGATAATGTTCTCGACTTCCACACATTCTTCAAGGCTCCCAGAATTTTCGCCCCCTCCCCCATCCTGTGATCCACTTCCGCTTCCATGGTTCCATCCGCTGCCAGATCCACTCCCAGATATCTAAAACACTTTACTTCCTCCAGTTTTTCTCCATTCAAACTCACCTCCCAATTGACTTGACCCTCAACCCTACTGTACCTAATAACCTTGCTCTTATTCACATTTACTCTTAACTTTCTTCTTTCACACACTTTACCAAACTCAGTCACCAGCTTCTGCAGTTTCTCACATGAATCAGCCACCAGCGCTGTATCATCAGAGAACAACAACTGACTCACTTCCCAAGCTCTCTCATCCCCAACAGACTTCATACTCGCCCCTCTTTCCAAAACTCTTGCATTCACCTCCCTAACAACCCCATCCATAAACAAATTAAACAACCATGGAGACATCACACACCCCTGCCGCAAACCTACATTCACTGAGAACCAATCACTTTCCTCTCTTCCTACACGTACACATGCCTTACATCCTCGATAAAAAAAATTTTCACTGCTTTTAACAACTTGCCTCCCACACCATATATTCTTAATACCTTCCACAGAGCATCTCCATCAACTCTATCATATGCCTTCTCCAGATCCATAAATGCTACATACAAATCCATTTGCTTTTCTAAGTATTTCTCACATACATTCTTCAAAGCAAACACCTGATCCACACATCCTCTACCACTTCTGAAACCACACTGCTCTTCCCCAATCTGATGCTCTGTACATGCCTTCACCCTCTCAATCAATACCCTCCCATATAATTTACCAGGAATACTCAACAAACTTATACCTCTGTAATTTGAGCACTCACTCTTATCCCCTTTGCCTTTGTACAATGGCACTATGCACGCATTCCGCCAATCCTCAGGCACCTCACCATGAGTCATACATACATTAAATAACCTTACCAACCAGTCAACAATACAGTCACCCCCTTTTTTAATAAATTCCACTGCAATACCATCCAAACCTGCTGCCTTGCCGGTTTTCATCTTCCGCAAAGCTTTTACTACCTCTTCTCTGTTTACCAAATCATTTTCCCTAACCCCTCTCACTTATATATATATATATATATATATATATATATATATATATATATATATATATATATATATATATATATATCTGATTCTATTTTGCTTTGTCGCTGTCTCCCGCGTTAGCGAGAGACAGCAGGTTTAGATGAGGTGTTGATGAGAGAGCTTGGGAAGTGAGTCAGTTGTTGTTCGCTGATGATACAACTCTGGTGGCTAATTCGTGTGAGAAACTGCAGAAGCTGGTAACTGAGTTTGGTAAAGTGTGTTAAAAAAGAAAGCTGAAAGTGAATTTGAATAAGAGCAAGGCTATTAGGTACATTAGGGTTGAGGGACAAGTCAATTGGGGAGGTAAGTTTGAATGAAGAAAGACTGGAGGAAGTGAAGAGTTTTAGATATGTGGGAATGGATTTGGCAGCGGATGGAATCATTGAAGTGGTAGTGAATCATAGGGTAGGAAGGGGTCGAAAGTTCTGGGGGCGTTGAAAAATGTGTGGAAATCGAGAACGTTATCTTGGAAAAAAAAATGGGTATGTTTGAAAGAATAGTGGTTCCAACAATGTTATATGGTTGCGAGGCGTGGGCTATGGATAGAGTTGTGCGGAGGAGGGTGAATGTGCTGGAAATGAGATATTTGAGGACAATATGTGGTTTGAGGTGGTTTGATCGAGTGAGTAATGAAAGGGTGAGAGAGATGTGTGGTAATAAAAAAAGTGTGGTTGAGAGAACAGAGAGAGTGTTTTGAAATGGTTTGGTCACATGGAGAGAATGAGTGAGGAAAGATTGACAAGGAGGATATATGTGTCAGAGGTGGAGGGAACGAGGAGAATTGGGAGACCAAATTGGAGGTGGAGAGATGGAGTGAAAAAGATTTTGAGTGATCGGGGACTGAACATGCGGGAGGGCGAAAGGCGTGCAAGGAATAGAGTGAATTGGAACGATGTGGTATACTCGGGTCGACGTGCTGTCAGTGGATTTGAACCAGGGCATGTGAAACGTCTGGGGTAAACCATGGAAAGTTTTGTGGGGCCTGGATATCGAAAGGGAGCTGTGGTTTCGGTGCATTATACATGACAGCTAGAGACTGAGTTTGAACGAATGTGGCCTTTGTTGTACTTCGCGCACATGCGGGGGGAGGGGGTTGTCATTTCATGTGTGGTGGGGTGGCGATGGGAATGAATAAGGGCAGACAGTATGAAGTATGTACATGTGTATATATGTATATGTCTGTGTGTTTATTTATATGCATACGTTCAGATGTATAGGTATATATATGTGCGTGTGTGGATATGTATGTATATACATGTGTATGTTGGTGGGTCGGCCATTCTTTCGTCTGTTTCCTTGCGCTACCTCGCTAATGCGGGAGACAGCGACAAAGTATAATAAACGTAATAAATATAAAAATCGAACAAAAGCGGAAACAAGAAGAAGTCAAGGGGGGAGTGCTCATTCTCCTCGAAGTCTTAGATTTGGGTGACTAGATGTGTGTGGATGTAACCAAGATGAGAAAACAAGGAGAGGTAGGTAGTATATTTGAGGAACGGAACCTGGGTGTTTTGGCTCTGAGTGAAACGAAGCTCAAGGGTAAAGGAGAAGAATGATTTGAGAGGGGCTTGGTGAGCGGACAAGATCAAGGGAAGGAGTAGCACTAGTCCTGAAGCAGAAGTCGTGGGAGTATGTGATAGAGTGTAAGAGAATAAACTGAAGACTGATATGGGTATAAGTGAAAGTAGATTGAGAAAGATGGGTGATTATTGGTGCATAGGCAACTGGGCATGAGAAGAAAGATTATGAGGGGCAAGTGTTTTGGGAGCAGCTGAGTGAGTGGGTTAGTAATGTTGATGCACGAGATCGGGTTATAGTGATGGATGATTTGAATGCAAGGTGAGTAATGTGGCAGTTAAGGGAATAATTGTTGTATATTGGGTGTTCAGTGTTGTAAACGGAAATGGTGAAAAGCTTGTAGATTCGTGCGCTGAAAAGGGCTGGTGATTGGGAATACCTTCTTTAAAAAGAGATATTCATAAGTATACGTATGTAAGCAGGAGAGATGACCAGAGAGCTATATTGGATCACGCGTTAATTAATAGGCGCGAAAGAGAGACTTTTGGATGTTAATGTACGGAAAGGTGCAAGTGGGAGGATGTCTGATCATTATCATGTGAAGGGGAAGGTAGAGGTTTTCAGAAAGGAAGAGAGAATGTTGGGGTGAAGACAGTGGTGAGAGTAAGTGAACTAGGGAGGAGACGTGTGAGGAAGTACCAGGAGAGACTGAATATAGACCGGAAAAAGGTGAGAACAATGGAAGTAAGGGAGTGGGGGATGAATGGGATGTATTTAGGGAAGCAATGATGGCTTGCGCAGAAGAAGCTTGTGGCATGAGAAGCGCGGAAGGTGGGGAGATTAGAAAGGGTAATGAGCGGTGGGATGAAGGAGTAAGATTATTAGTGAAAGGGAAGAGAGAGGCATTTGGACGACTTTTGCAGGGAAATAATGCAAATGACGTGGATATGTATAAAAGAAAGAGGCAGGAAGTCAAGAGAAAGGTAGAAGAACTGAAAAAGAGGGCAAATGAGAGTTGGGGTTAGAGTATCATTAAATCTTATATATATATATATATATATATATATATATATATATATATATATATATATATATATATATATATATATATATATATATATATATATATATATATATATATATATATATATATATATATAAGTAAAGCCTTTGACGAAGTATGGACTGAGGACCCACCATACACACACACGCACATATATATATATATATATATATATATATATATATATATATATATATATATATATATATATATATATATATATATATATATATATATATATATATATATATATATATATATATATATATATATATATATATATATATAAGAGAAAGGTGCAAGAGGTGAAAAAAAGGGCAAATGAGAGTTGGGGTGAGAGAGTATCATTAAATTTTAGGGAGAATGAAAAGATGTTCTGGAAGGAGGTAAATAAAGTGCGTAAGACAAGGGAGCAAATGGGAACTTCAGTGAAGGGCGCAAATGGGGAGGTGATAACAAGTAGTGGTGATGTGAAAAGGAGATGGAGTGAGTATTTTGAAGGTTTGTTGAATGTGTTTGATGATAGAGTGGCAGATATAGGGTGTTTTGGTCGAGGTGGTGTGCAAAGTGAGAGGGTTAGGGAAAATGATTTGGTAAACAGAGAAGAGGTAGTAAAAGCTTTGCGGAAGATGAAAACCGGCAAGGCAGCAGGTTTGGATGGTATTGCAGTGGAATTTATTAAAAAAGGGGGTGACTGTATTGTTGACTGGTTGGTAAGGTTATTTAATGTATGTATGACTCACGGTGAGGTGCCTGAGGATTGGCGGAATGCTTGCATAGTGCCATTGTACAAAGGCTAAGGTGATAAAGGTGAGTGCTCAAATTACGGAGGTATATGTTTGTTGAGTATTCTTGGGAAATTATATGGGAGGATATTGACTGAAAGGGTGAAGGCATGTACAGAGCATTTGATTGGGGAAGAGCAGTGTGGTTTCAGAAGTGGTTGACGATGTGGATCAGGTGTTTGCTTTAAAGAATGTATGTGAGAAATACTTAGAAAAGTAAATGGATTTGTATGTAGCATTTATGGATCTGGAGAAGGCAGACGAGGGAATCGATAGAGATGCTCTGTAGAAGGTATTACGAATATATGATGTGGGAAGCAAGTTGTTAAAAGCAGTGAAAAGTATTTATCGAGGATGTAAGGCATGTCTACGAGTTGGAAGACAGGAAAGTGATTGGTTCTCAGTGAATGTCGGTTTGCGGCAGGGGTGCGTGATGTCTCCATGGTTGTTTGATTTGATTATGGATGGGGTTGTTAGGGAGGTGAATGCAAGAGTTTTGGAAAGAGGGGCAAGTATGAAGTCTGTTGGGGATGAGAGAGCTTGGGAAGTGAGTCAGTTGTTGTTCGCTGATGATACAGCGCTGGTAGCTGATTCATGTGAGAAACTGCAGAAGCTGGTGACTGAGTTTGGTAAAGTGTGTGAAAGAAGAAAGTTAAGAGTAAATGTGAATAAGAGCAAGGTTATTAGGTACAGTAGGGTTGAGGGTCAAGTCAATTGGGAGGTGAGTTTGAATGGAGAAAAACTGGAGGAAGTGAAGTGTTTTAGATATCTGGGAGTGGATCTGGCAGCGGATGGAACCATGGAAGCGGAAGTGGATCATAGGGTGGGGGAGGGGGTGAAAATTCTGGGAGCCTTGAAGAATGTTTGGAAGTCGAGAACATTATCTCGGAAAGCAAAAATGAGTATGTTTGAAGGAATAGTGGTTCCAACAATGTTGTATGGTTGCGAGGCGTGGGCTATGGATAGAGTTGTGCGCAGGAGGATGAATGTGCTGGAAATGAGATGTTTGAGGACAATGTGTGGTGTGAGGTGGTTTGATCGAGTAAGTAACGTAAGGGTAAGAGAGATGTGTGGAAATAAAAAGAGCGTGGTTGAGAGAGCAGAAGAGGGTGTTTTGAAATGATTTGGGCACATGGAGAGAATGAGTGAGGAAAGATTGACCAAGAGGATATATGTGTCGAAGGTGGAGGGAACGAGGAGAAGAGAGAGACCAAATTGGAGGTGGAAAGATGGAGTGAAAAAGATTTTGTGTGATCGGGGCCTGAACATGCAGGAGGGTGAAAGGAGGGCAAGGAATAGAGTGAATTGGATCGATGTGGTATACCGGGGTTGACGTGCTGTCAGTGGATTGAATCAGGGCATGTGAAGCGTCTGGGGTAAACCATGGAAAGCTGTGTAGGTATGTATATTTGCGTGTGTTGACGTATGTATATACATGTGTATGGGGGTGGGTTGGGCCATTTCTTTCGTCTGTTTCCTTGCGCTACCTCTCAAACGCGGGAGACAGCGACAAAGCAAAAAAAAAAAAAAAGAAAAAATATATATATTTTTTTTTTTTTTTTTTTTTTTTTTTTTTTTCCAAAAGAAGGAACAGAGGGGGCCAGGTGAAGATATTCTGAAAAAGGCCCAGTCCTCTGTTCTTAACGCTACCTCGCTAACGCGGGAAATGGCGAATAGTTTGAAAAAAAAAAAAAAAAAATATATATATAGTATATATATATATATATATATATATATATATATATATATATATATATATATATATATATATATATTTTTTTTTTTTTTTTTTGCTTTTTTTTTTGCTATGTCGCTGTCTCCCGCGTTTGCGAGGTAGCGCAAGGAAACAGACGAAAGAAATGGCCCAACCCACCCCCATACACATGTATATACCTACGTCCACACACACAAATATACATACCTGCACAGCTTTCCATGGTTTACCCCAGACGCTTCACATGCCCTGATTCAATCCACTGACAGCACGTCAACCCCGGTATACCACATCGATCCAATTCACTCTATTACTTGCCCTCCTTTCACACTCCTGCATGTTCAGGCCCCGATCACACAAAATCTTTTTCACTCCATCTTTCCACCTCCAATTTGGTCTCCCACTTCTCCTCGTTCCCTCCACCTCCGACACATATATCCTCTTGGTCAATCTTTCCTCACTCATTCTCTCCATGTGCCCAAACCATTTCAAAACACCCTCTTCTGCTCTCTCAACCACGCTCTTTCTATTTCCACACATCTCTCTTACCCTTACATTACTTACTCGATCAAACCACCTCACACCACACATTGTCCTCAAACATCTCACTTCCAGCACATCCATCCTCCTGCGCACAACTCTATCCATAGCCCACGCCTCGCAAACATACAACATTGTTGGAACAACTATTCCTTCAAACATACCCATTTTTGCTTTCCGAGATAATGTTCTCGACTTCCACACATTCTTCAACGCTCCCAGGATTTTCGCCCCCTCCCCCACCCTATGATCCACTTCCGCTTTTCATGGTTCCATCCGCTGCCAGATCCACTCCCAGATATCTAAAACACTTCACTTCCTCCAGTTTTTCTCCATTCAAACTTACCTCCCAATTGACTTGACCCTCAACCCTACTGTACCTAATAACCTTGCTCTTATTCACATTTACTCTTAACTTTCTTCTTTCACACACTTTACCAAACTCAGTCACCAGCTTCTGCAGTTTCTCACATGAATCAGCCACCAGCGCTGTATCATCAGCGAACAACAACTGACTCACTTCCCAAGCTCTCTCATCCACAACAGACTTCATACTTGCCCCTCTTTCCAAAACTCTTGCATTCACCTTCCTAACAACCCCATTCATAAACAAATTAAACAACCATGGAGACATCACACATCCCTGCCGCAAACTTACATTCACTGAGAACCAATCACTTTCCTCTCTTCCTACACGTACACATGCCTTACATCCTCGATAAAAAATTTTCACTGCTTCTAACAACTTGCCTCCCACACCATATATTCTTAATACCTTCCACAGAGCATCTCTATCAACTCTATCATATGCCTTCTCCAGATCCATAAATGCTACATACAAATCCATTTGCTTTTCTAAGTATTTCTCACATACATTCTTCAAAGCAAACACCTGATCCACACATCCTCTACCACTTCTGAAACCACACTGCTCTTCCCCAATCTGATGCTCTGTACATGCCTTCACCCTCTCAATCAATACCCTCCCATATAATTTACCAGGAATACTCAACAAACTTATACCTCTGTAATTTGAGCACTCACTCTTATCCCCTTTGCCTTTGTACAATGGCACTATGCACGCATTCCGCCAATCCTCAGGCACCTCACCATGAGTCATACATACATTAAATAACCTTACCAACCAGTCAATAATACAGTCACCCCCTTTTTTAATAAATTCCACTGCAATACCATCCAAACCTGCTGCCTTGCCGGTTTTCATGTTCCGCAAAGCTTTTACTACCTCTTCTCTGTTTACCAAATCATTTTCTCTAACCCTCTAACTTTGCACACCACCTCGACCAAAACACCCTATATCTGCCACTGTATCATCAAACACATTCAACAAACCTTCAAAATACTCATTCCATCTCCTTCTCACATCACTACTACTTGTTATCACCTCCCCATTTGCGCCCTTCACTGAAGTTCCCATTTGCTCCCTTGTCTTACGCACTTTATTTACCTCCTTCCAGAACATCTTTTTATTCTCCCTAAAATTTAATGATACTCTCTCACCCCAACTCTCATTTGCCCTCTTTTTCACCTCTTGCACCTTTCTCTTGACCTCCTGTCTCTTTCTTTTATACATCTCTCACTCAATTGCATTTTTTCCCTGCAAAAATCGTCCAAATGCCTCTCTCTTCTCTTTCACTAATAATCTTACTTCTTCATCCCACCACTCACTACCCTTTCTAATCAACCCACCTCCCACTCTTCTCATGCCACAAGCATCTTTTGCGCAATCCATCACTGATTCCCTAAATACATCCCATTCCTCCCCCACTCCCCTTACTTAAATTGTTCTCACCTTTTTCTATTCTGTACTCAGTCTCTCCTCACACAAGTCTCCTTCCCAAGCTCACTTACTCTCACCACCCTCTTCACCCCAACATTCACTCTTCTTTTCTGAAAACCCATACAAATCTTCACCTTAGCCTCCACAAGATAATGATCAGACATCCCTCCAGTTGCACCCCTCAGCACATTAACATCCAAAAGTCTCTCTTTCGCGCGCCTGTCAATTAACACGTAATACAATAACGCTCTCTGGCCATCTCTCCTACTTACATACGTATACTTACATACGTATACTTATGTATATATATATATATATATATATATATATATATATATATATATATATATATATATATATATATATATATATATATATATATATATATATGTATATATATATATATATATATATATATATGTATATATATGTGCGTGTGTGTATATGGTGGGTCCTCAGTCCTTACTTCGTCAAAGGCTTTACTTATATATCTTTGTGCAGTTTATTCCTTGTCTTCTAAGATGTCCACTTTTCTTCTACTGTGTTCGCAACGCTCAGGGGTCTTGCTTTTTCCCTTCTAGAAGCCGTGCTGGATTTGATTACAGAGGCTGTAGTGTTCTAAATGCCCCCTTAACCTGTGCTTCATTATTCTCTCAAATAGTTTACGAGGAACTTCTAGGGAAAAGACTGGAGATTGGACGAATGTGTTTTAAATCTGTGTCTGGCATTTCTTACTTTGATATCATTGTTACCCTGGCGTTCTTGTATACATGAAAAAAATGTACTGTGTTTAGCACAGCTTTGTAGATACTGAGGAGGTATTCGTTTCCTTGAGGAGGTAACTCGATGATTTGTCTCTTATGTATTCTACTTATCGTGTAGCGGAAAGCGTGGTCTTATGGATGGCCGCTTGTAATTCCTGCATGTTGATTATTAGTTATTCGAAGTTATTCTAGTTGAGTCACCGGTATGAAGTGGGATAGTTCTTTCCTTATTTCGAGTCAGCCAGTTGGTTATTTCCTTTGAATAATGTAGTCACAACGTCTATATCCTTCCTGAGTGAATTTGAACACCGATTCCATATTTTCATAAATTGGTTCGCCATACCTTGGCTTTGTCCTCAACAGCCTTATTATTGTTCATTAACGAGTGGTTTATGATGCCTATAACCGTCTATAACTCCTTGCCAGAAGGCTTCTGGATCACCGCTTTTTTTTTTTGCATGAGAAGCTGATCGTCTTTTCCTGTTAGGGTTATGTGTGGATCTGTATATTGCTGATACAGATCAAATGTCCAGCCGTGAGCATTGGTGTAGGTCAGAATACGAGGGAATAGATGTTTGATTTCGATTATGTTATGAGTGACAGGTGAATATGGTAATTTTGTGTCCCTGGTGATGGGGATTACAGCTGACTGCGTTTTTTACAGTGATCTGATACATCTTGTCTAATGCTTTGTCTAGGTCTTCCATGTTCTTCTTCGATACTGAATAGACCTTTGTTTAATACTTCAGGGACAAGATTCCAATATTCTTTTTGGACGGCTGGCCAATGCCTTAAGATGTGAGGATTGGAGTGGTCGATACAATGATTGTCATGGGAATATGATTACTTCTAGATAGGTCACCTTGGCGAACGTAGTGTTGTAGTGAGGGTTTCGTCATTTCTCATCATGACATCTGGAGTGAAGGCCTGAGTGGCCTATATGGATTAGGATGTTCGGGTCCTATAGTTGTAGGGATCTGATATTCTTCAGGATATGTGTACAGTAAATCCTCCGTCTATCAGGACCTACTGTCGAAGCGGATTTTAGCAACGATGTGAAGGTACCCATCCCAATACCTGTCTGTTATATCTATGGGAAGGACATTGTATGCTTTACCCATCTTTAAGATCAACTTCATACTTGAATTTTACCTTTACCATTATTTTGGTGACTTCTATCCCGGAAAAGAGGTAACCTTACTGCGACATAAGGCGACCATAACCAGCAGGATATAGCTGGAGTTAGTGTGTACCTCACTATCGTGGACACAGCCTTTAAAGAATCAAGCGGTTCGTGTATTTCACGATAGGATGTAAAGGCTAGAGCAGAGTAAGGGATGAGATCTGGCGTAGGACGAGGCGAACCGCAGGCTCCTGCTTTCCATCACTGCCAGTGACGGAATCTTACACTCGTGTGAGAGCAGTCCTTTTCAGTGGTGTTATATGAGTGAGCCACCCACCTCATATGAGTGACATACCCAACACAGCAGTAATGTGTGACCGACCTACCTGCCTTAGAAGTGATATATGAGTGGCCTACCTGACTTAGCAGTGAGGCATGAGTGACCTACCTTTGTAATAATGTATGAGTGACCTAACCACCGGAATAGTAATGTGTGGGTGACTCAGCTAACTCAGTAGTAATATGTCGGTGACCTACCCGCCTTATTAGTAATGCGTGAGTGATCAACTCACGCCAGCATTAATTAATTAGTGAATTAACCGTCTACATAGTAATATATACGTGATCTATCCGTTTCAGTAGTAATGTATGGGGGACTTTACCACCCTGATGGTAATGCATGAGTAACTTAGATGGCCAAGCAGTAAATCATGGGTATCCTAACCGTGTCTCTCGTAACGTATATGTGACCATCTTGTCTCGATAGTAATGTATGGGTGACCTACCCGCCTCACTGACAATAACTGAGTGTCCTAGCAGTCCAATCAGTTTGTGAAATTGACCTGCTCACTCCCGCAGTAGTGTGGCATCGCATTACCCACATCATCCAGTTATGTGAGTTACCATGTGAGGTATCCATCAGTTAATGCATTCGCGTAGAGACCTCTTCACCTCAGATGTAAAAGAATGGCCGAAGGTCCATTCCAGATATGTCAGCGACCATATTAGAGGTATTATGCAGTGAGAGTACATTATAACCCCGTAACTAGCAACGAAAACAAGATAAGTGTCTTGCAAATAAGATATCACATATCATGTCAGTAATCCGTGTGGTTCTGTACCTACCTCGACAGCACACTACAACGGACCTACCTGTTTAGTTTTCTCCATCTGCTGGGAGAGCTGGGTTTGAATGACAGTTGTATCATCGCTGTCTGTTGGGACCCGAAAAACAACCACGCTTCCGGCGATCCGAATCTGATTCAGAAACTGGGAGGAACATAGTGCAATATGAGCCTCAGAAATGTACAATGTATGATTGATAATGGCTGAAATATGTATACCAGACTCAAAAATGACCATTGCCTTGACAAGCTCGATTACGGAAAATTTGAAAGAAAGCTTACCAAGGATACATTGGACATATAGGTCTTATCGTCAGCGAAGAGGAAGATGGAACAACGGGGCTGGGACACTGTTGTCTCCAACACAGCTTCTATCACCTGAGCTCCAACGGATGTGGCATTATATAGAGCTGCCAAAATTGGGAATTTCTTTACTATCTTATCTTTAAGGATTACCAAGGGCTGCAAAAGTATGACAGTATGGTTTCTGATGAGTGTATGACTAGGGGAGTGGTGTTCAAGACTGAGCTGGGAGGGTGGTTGTTTGAAGCTTTTGGGTTGCTTCGGTAAGTATATATATCGTCAATATTGTGTTTGTTCGGGGTTTGGAGTGTCCTTTCGGGTGGGAGGGGTCTCGCGCTATCGCAGAGAACTGAATGCCGAGCATATTGAGGTAGGATTGCATTGTAGATATTGTTGTTTCACTGTATAGGTGCTAAGAATTTGTGGTTGCTAGTTAGCCATTATTCATTCTAAATGAATATTCAAGCAGGTGAAGAGTAGTTTAGACTGGAGTGGATTAAGTGTCCATGGGCCGACTAGGGTCGAGCGCATAGGTTCAAATTCTGTTTAGGGCAATCGGTCCACTGTCAATCCAATGGTTCATCCACCTGTAGGGGCTGCTCAATAAAATGGGTACTTGGTTCATGCCAGGGCATATATATATATATATATATATATATATATATATATATATATATATATATATATATATATATATATATATATATATATATATATATATATATATACATATAGAGTTGTGCGCAGGAGGGTGGATGTGCTGGAAATGAGATGTTTAAGGACAATATGTGGTGTGAGGTGGTTTGATCGAGTAAGTAATGTAAGGGTAAGAGAGATGTGTGAAAATAAAAAGAGTGTGGTTGAGATAGCAGAAGAGGGTGTTTTGAAATGGTTTGGGCACATGGAGAGAATGAGTGAGGAAAGATTGACCAAGAGGATATATGTGTCAGAGGTGGAGGGAACGAGGAGAAGTGGGAGACCAAATTGGAGGTGGAAAGATGAAGTTAAAAAGATTTTGAGTGATCGGGGCCTGAACATGCAGGAGGGTGAGAGGCATGCAAGGAATCGAGTAAATTGGAAAGATGTGGTATACCGTGGTCGACGTGCTGTCAATGGATATATATATATATATATATATATATATATATATATATATATATATATATATATATATATATATATATATATATATATATATATATATATATATACATTGAGATGTATAGGTATGTATATTTGCGTGTGTGGACGCGTATGCATATACATGTGTATGTGGGTTGGTTGAGCCATTCTTTCGTCTGTTTCCTTGTGCTACCTCGTTAATGCGGGAGACAGCGACAAAGCAAAATATATAGAATATAAATATATATATATATATATATATATATATATATATATATATATATATATATATATATATATATATATATATGTATATATATATATATATATATATATATATATATATATATATATATATATATATATATATATATATATATATATATATATATATATGTATATATATATATATATATATATATATATATATATATATATATATATATATATATATATATATATATATATATATATATATATATATATATATTATCCCTGGGGATAGGGGATTAAGAATACTTCCCACGTATTCCCTGCGTGTCGTAGAAGGCGACTAAAAGGGGAGGGAGCGGGGGGCTGGAAATCCTCCCCTCTCGTTTTTTTTTTTTTTTTTTTTTTTTTTTCATTTTCCAAAAGAAGGAACAGAGGGGGCCAGGTGAGGATATCCCAAAAAAGGCCTAGTCCTCTGTTCTTAACGCTACCTCGCTAACGCGGGAAATGGCGAATAGTTTAAAAGAAAAAAAAAAATATATATATATATATATATATATATATATATATATATATATATTTCTTTCTTTCTTTCAAACTATTCGCCATTTCCCGCGTTAGCGAGGTAGCGTTAAGAACAGAGGACTGGGCCTCTGAGGGAATATCCTCACCTGGCCCCCTCTGTTCCTTCTTTTGGAAAATTTAGAAAAAAAAAAAAAAAGAAAAGAGAGGGGAGGATTTCCAGCCCCCCGCTCCCTCCCCTTTTAGTCGCCTTCTACGACACGCAGGGAATACGTGGGAAGTATTCTTTCTCCCAACCTTAGCCAAATATTAATCATATCGACCAACCCATAGGGACGAACAGTCGGTTTGACTGTCGATCGACTACCACAGCCAGGGTTCGGACCTATGTGCTCGATCCCGGACGGCCCTAGAATGCTTTAAGTTATGAATGGTAACCGGTACACCACCGACGCCCAGTGATATATAACGCATCTTTTGATTGAATTGTTGAAGAACGTAACACTTCCATGTTCCTGACCGAATGCTTCTCAAACGTCTATACACTTCTAACCCAGCAGAACGGTCAAGGCCGCCGTGTGCGCATCATGAGGGCTTTGTTCAACACTTCTATAGGCCGCAAAAAATGAAAGTTCCGTTCCCTCCAACGACACCCTGGGATCGTATTGTATATTGCGAGATGACATTCATTGTTCAATCATCTCATGCCAAACTTGAAGCGACTTTGATTTTGACTTGGCAAGGCTGTTGTTGCCCCGGTGGAAATCTTCACCAGCAATATCGTTAGTCGATTTCGAGATACAATATATTTGTAGTGGGAAGTGTGCAGACCCGGGAGATAACGCCTTCTGTTAGGACAGTTCATGTCTGAATGTTCGCAAACACCTGCTATTAAGCAGCTGTGCATTCGCAATTAGAAAGGCATTAGTACCTTTTATTAAGTAGCTGTGTATCCATAATTAGAAGGACATCTCTAACTATTGTTATGCAGCTGTGCATTCACACATAGTATGGCATTAGTACCTATTAATAAGCAGCTGTGTATCTACAATTAGAAAGGCATCAGTACCTATTATCAAGCCGCTCTGCGCTCACAAGTACATAAGCACTGGCACAAGTTATTAAACGCTGTAAATCTATATGAAGGAAGGCACAAGACTGGAAGGATTAGAAATCTCAAGTGACTAAGTAATGCCAAATATTACTAACACAAGAAGACATTTATGCAGGCTTACGTAAGAGTGAAAATACCGGATATTGTTTGTTTACTTACGAAATCTTTGTGGCAACAACGATCTTCCATGAGATTCTCCATCCACAAAGAACAGCTGCAGCAACGTCACAGCCATCACTTTCTCTGCAAACTTTTAGATAAGAAAAAGATTATTCATAAAATTAAGCTAAATAAATACTGCAGTTTTGGGCTAATGTTGTTCATATTCTGTATTGTGTCATTTGATGTTTGTCAAATGATGCTTATAATTTCATATCCGTTTTCCCTTACACAGATAAGATTTCTATAAAGAAATAAATACATATTTCGTAATACATTTGCACAAGAAGTACTACTCATATTAGATGCACATATGTATTTGGAAGCTATTTTCAGGTTTCTGCGGCAGTGTTTTTTAACACCACTTGCACATAAAGCCATCATTTCCATGTGTGTGAGAGCAAGTGAGCTCGGAAAGGAGACTTTTTTGAGGAAGTACCAGGAGAGTTTGAGTGTAAAATGGCAAAAGCCGAGAGCAAATGACGTGAGGGGAGTGGGTAAGGAATGGGATGTTTTTAGGGAAGAAGTGATGTCATGTGTAAGAGATGCATGTGCCATGAGAAAGATGGAAGGTGGACAGATTAGAAAAGGCAGTGAGTGGTGAGATGAAGAAACAAGTTGTTAGTATATGAAAAAAGAGAGGAGTTCGGACGATACTTGCAAGAAATGAGTGCAAGTGACTGTAAGACGCATAAGAAAAAGCGTCAAGAGGTCGAGAGGAAGATGCAAGGGTTGACTAAATGAGAGTTGGGGTCAAAGAGTATCATTATATCTTAGTGAGAATAAAAAGATGCTTTGATAAGAGGTAAATAACGTGCGTAAGAAAAGAGAACAAATGGGAACATTGGTGAAGGGGGCAAGGGGGGATGTGATAACAGGTAGCTATGAAGTGAGGAGATCGAGTGAGCATTATGAAGGTTTGTTGAATGTGTTTGATATAGGGTATTTTTGTCGGGGTGTTATGGGAAGTGACAGAGTCAGGGGGAGTGGTTTGGTGAAGAGAGCAGAGGTGGTGAAAGCCTTGCATATGATGAAATCGGGGAGAAGGCGGGTTTGGATGGTTTTGCAGTTGAATTCATTAAGGAAGGGGGTGACTGTGTTTTGATTGATTGGTAGGGATATTCAGTGTATGTATGAATCATGGAGAAATGCCTGAGGAATAGTGGAATGCTTGTATAATGCCATTATCAAACTACAGAGGAATAATTTTGCTGAATATTCTTGGAAAATTGTATGTATAGGTATTGATTAACAGGGTGAAGGCATGTACAGAGCATCAGATTAGGGAGGGGCAGTGTAATTTCCGAATTGATACAGGATGTGTGAACGGGTGTTTGCTTTGAGAAATATGTGTGAGAAATACTTAGGAAAACAATTAGATTTGTATGCGGTATTTATGGATCTAGAGAAGACATAAGATGGGGTTGATAGGGCTGCTTTGTGGAAGGTCTTAAGAACATGTGATGTGGAAAGTATGGTGCCAGAAGCAGAGAAGTTTTATCTAGAGTTTAAGACATGTGAACGCGTAGAAAGAGAGTGATTAGTTCTCAGTGAAAGACTGTCAGCAGCAGGGATGTGTGATGTTCCCGTGGCTGTTTGATTTGTTTATGGATATGGTGGTTAGAAAGAAAAATGTAAGAGTTTTAGAAAGATGGGGGATTATACGTTCTGTTGCGGATGAGAGGGCCTGGGAAGTAAGTCACTTTTAAGGAGATGATACATCATGGTGGCTGGTTTGAGTGAGAAATTGCAGAAGTTGGTGGCTGAGTTTGGAAAGGTTTGTGAAAGGAAAATGTTGAGAGTGAATTTGAATAAGAGCAAGGTTATTAGGTTCAGCTGGGTTGAGGAACTACATAATTGGGAGGTGACTTTGAATGGAAAAAAATTGGAGAAGGTGAACTGTTTTATATATCTGGGAGTGGTAATATCATCAAATTGAATTATGGAAGTGGATGGGATTCATAGGGTCGAGAAAGGGACGAAGGTCTTGGGGGCGATGGAAAGACAGAAAATCTCAGAGAGAAAAATGGGTAAGTTTGAAGGAATAGTAGTTCCAACAATATTATATGGCTGCAAGGCATAGGCTATAGTTAGGGTTGTATACAGGCGGCTGGATGTGTTGGAAATGAAATGTTTGAGGACAGTATGTGGTATGAGGTGATTTGATCGAGTATATAACGAAAGGATAAGAGAGATGTGTCGTAATAAATAGACTGAGGTTGAGAGAGCAGAAGAGGGTTTATTGAAATAGCTTTGACATATGCAAAGAATGAGTGAGGAAAGGTTGAAAAAGAGGATGTAAGTGTCAAAGATGGAGGGGACAAGTAGAAGCGGGAGACGGAATTGGAATAGGAAGGCAAGAGAGAAAAAGAATTTGAGTGATCAGGGTCTGAACATAATGAAAGGTGAGAGGCGTGTAAGGAATGGAATGAATATATATATATATATATATATATATATATATATATATATATATATATATATATCCCTGGGGATAGGGGAGAAAGAATACTTCCCACGTATTCCCTGCGTGTCGTAGAAGGCGACTAAAAGGGGAGGGAGCGGGTGGCTGGAAATCCTCCCCTTTCTTGTTTTTTTTAATTTTCCAAAAGAAGGAACAGAGAAGGGGGTCAGGTGAGGATATTCTCTCTAAGGCCCAGTTCTCTGTTCTTAATGCTACCTCGCTAACGCGGGAAATGGCAAATAGTATGAAAAAAAAAAATATATATATATATATATATATATATATATATAAATATAAATATATATATATATATATATATATATATATATATATATATATATATATATATATATATATATATATATATATATATATATATATATATATATATATATATATATATATATATATATATATATATATATATATATATATATATATATATATATATATATAAATGAGAGAGCAGAAGAGGGTGTTTTGAAATGGTTTGGTCACATGGAGAGAATGAGTGAGGAAAGATTGACCAAGAGGATATATGTGTCGGAGGTGGAGGGAACAAGGAGAAGAGGGAGACCAAATTGGAGGTGGAAAGATGGAGTGAAAAAGATTTTGTGTGATCGGGGCCTGAACATGCAGGAGGGTGAAAGGAGGGCAAGGAATAGAGTGAATTGGAGCGATGTGGTATACCGGGGTTGACGTGCTGTCAGTGGATTGAAGCAGGGCATGTGAAGCGTCTGGGGTAAACCATGGAAAGCTGTGTAGGTATGTATATTTGCGTGTGTGGACGTATGTATATACATGTGTATGGGGGAGGGGGTTGGGCCATTTCTTTCGTCTGTTTCCTTGCGCTACCTCGCAAACGCGGGAGACAGCGACAAAGTATAAAAAAAAAAAAATATATATATATATATATATATATATATATATATATATATATATATATATATATATATATATATATATATATATATATATATATATATATATATATATATATATATATATATATATATATATATATATATATATATATATATATATATATATATATATATATATATATATATTCTATTATTTATTTTGCTTAGTCGCTGTCTCCCGCGTTTGCGAGGTAACGCAAGGAAACAGACGAAAGAAATGGTCCAACCCACCCCCATGCACATGCATATACATACACGTCCACACACGCAAATGTACATACCTATACATCTCAATGTACAAATATATATACACACACAAACACATACATATATACCCATGCACACAATTCACGCCGTCTGTATTTATTCATTCCCATCGCCACCTCGCCACACATGGAATACCATCCCCCTCCCCCCCCTCATGTGTGCGAGGTAGAGCTAGGAAAAGACAACAAAGGCCCCATTTGTTCACACTCAGTCTCTAGCTGTCATGCAATAATGCCCGAAACCGCAGCTCCCTTTCCACATCCAGGCCCCACACAACTTTGCATGGTTTACCCCAGACGCTTCACATGCCCTGATTCAGTCCACTGACAGCACGTCAACCCCGGTATACCACATCGATCCAATTCACTCTATTCCTTGCCCGCCTTTCACCCTCCTGCATGTTCAGGCCCCGATCACTCAAAATCTTTTTCACTCCATCTTTCCACCTCCAATTTGGTCTCCCACTTCTCCTCGTTCCCTCCACCTCCGACATATATATCCTCTTGGTCAATCTTTCCTCACTCATTCTCTCCATGTGGCCAAACCATTTCAAAACACCCTCTTCTGCTCTCTCCACCGCGCTCTTTTTATTTCCACACATCTCTCTTACCCTTACGTTACTTACTCGATCAAACCATCTCACACCACACATTGTCCTCAAACATCTCATTTCCAGCACATCCACCCTCCTGCGCACAACTCTATTCATAGCCCACGCCTCGCAACCATACAACATTGTTGGAACCACTATTCCTTCAAACATACCCATTTTTGCTTTCCGAGATAATGTTCTCGACTTCCACACATTCTTCAAGGCTCCCAGAATTTTCGTCCCCTCCCCCACCCTATGATCCACTTCCGCTTCCATGGCTCCATCCGCTGCCAGATCCACTCCCAGATATCTAAAACACTTTACTTCCTCCAGTTTTTCTCCATTCAAACTTACCTCCCAATTGACTTGACCCTCAAACCTACTGTACCTAATAACCTTGCTCTTATTCACATTTACTCTTAACTTTCTTCTTTCACACACTTTACCAAACTCAGTCACCAGCTTCTGCAGTTTCTCACATGAATCAGCCACCAGCGCTGTATCATCAGCGAACAACAACTGACTCACTTCCCAAGCTCTCTCATCTACAACAGATTTCATACTTGCCCCTCTTTCCAAAACTCTTGCATTCACCTCCCTAGGAACCCCATCCATAAACAAATTAAACAACCATGGAGACATCACACACCCCTGCCGCAAACCTACATTCACTGAGAACCAATCACTTTCCTCTCTTCCTACACGTACACATGCCTTACATCCTCGATAAAAACTTTTCACTGCTTCTAACAACTTTCCTCCCACACCATATATTCTTAATACCTTCCACAGAGCATCTCTATCAACTCTATCATATGCCTTCTCCAGATCCATAAATGCTACATACAAATCCATTTGCTTTTCTAAGTATTTCTCACATACATTCTTCAAAGCAAACACCTGATCCACACATCCTCTACCACTTCTGAAAATATATATATATATATATATATATATATATATATATATATATATATATATATATATATATATATATATATATATATATAGATATATATATATATCCATGGGGATAGTGGAGAAAGAATACTTGGGGGGGCTGGAAATGGGGGGCTGGAAATCTTCCTTTCTCGTTTTTTTTTTTCATTTTCCAAGAGAAGGAACAGAGAATGGGTCAGGTGAGGATATTCCCTTAAAGGCCCAGTCCTCTGTTCTTAACGATAACTCGATAACGCAGGAAATGGCGAATAGTATGAAGGAAAGAAGAAAGACATACCGAAACATATACATATATACACATGTACATATTCATACATGCTGCCTTCATATATTCTCACATCCATTACCAAAGGGGAATTAAACGCAATGATTTCCCAAGTTCAATTTCGTATAATGATTACATCATTAGGGGAGATATAAGAAAGTAATGTGACAGTGAGATGATTAATAACGAAGAGACGTAGCTAGGACGCCATTTGATAAACACCTGACTACCCAAATGGAGGTCTGGTGCGTTGAAGTCTGGCAACATGCATCCCACAATGATGTCCACATAATATATTTCATGACACGTATGTTTCCAAACTTGAACGCACCAGACTTCCATTCGGGACGTTCTTCGTCTGTTTCCTGGCGTTACCTCGCTGATGCATTTCCCTCATAAGATATCTCCTTTTTCATTCTATCAATTGTTTTGAACCCGGATGCATAAAGTACACAGCATTCAATGACTTAAATGAGCTCCAGAAATACAGATCAGATTTGAATCGTTGCAACAATGCCTGCTGACGCGATAATGGGAGACACACAGACTGAGTGTTGTGCTTCAGCGCAAATAGCTTCAGATAGTCAGAAAAAGTAGTTGATGTTTGATGTATTCTCCTCAGAGGGGAAAAATGGTGTGATGTATGTTTTTTACAACCATTTTTCCCAGTGTGTTTGTTAGTATTGCTGGCCTTACGAAACAGACCCAATGTATCACAATGTCTCTTTCTCTGCTGGGCCACGGTCTTGGTAAGGCCAAATTCCCGTTGCCATTTACGTATCCACCTGCACACAGTTGACACACTGGCTCCAGTGGTCCGAGCGACGGCACGGTAAGACATGCCACCCAACCACATATGCACAAACCTGACTTGGTTACTCACACCTCTCATATTAGACTTATGAAACCACATCTTTATTGCCAGATCTGAAAGTAAAATAAGACAAGTGTGAGTGATACACCACTAGATTATTTTTCAATATGAAACCTGACCAAAAGATTTTGAAAAGAAAATCATATTCACAAAATGTGTTTAGTGTTCATAAATTTTGGGTTAAATATTTTTTTTGGAAACATATGTGTGAATACACCTATAGGAGTAAAGATATGGTATATATGTACAAGGCTAAGAGACTGGGCAACACGAGAATAGTAATGAAACACACACACACACACACACACACACACACACACACACACACACACACACACACACACACACACACACACACACACACACAAACATACATACACACATTAATAAACTAGTTCAGTCTTCCCCACGTGTATATACACATGGTTACCACAGTCAATTTACATAGCGCAGGTATATGCAGAGGGAAGGCATCTACCAACAGTAAGGGTTAAAGGCTCTGGAATTCTCATTTTCCATGTCCTTTGGATTCTTTCTCCCTTCATGCCGTGCAAAGTGACTAGTCATTATTTGATATGGTGGGAATATCATATCTTGAAATTAAGAATATACTTAATATTAGAGCCTCTATATGGGGGGGGGGGATCATATTGGCAACCCCACGGTACTGATCGGTGCCCAGGGGAAAGAAGCCAATTATGGATACTCTTGTAGTATTGTTTAGCAAGTAAGGAGCAAAGTATCATATTGTAAGAATAATGTATGGACTTAGCACGTAAAATAACCCATGACAAGTATCATGAGTATAGCTGTAGGTTGGTTATAGAAATTGAATTTTACGGGACACGTATTCGTCCATAGCAGCTTCTATATAGGATTACGCCATGCGCTCAATTATGAACATACAGTGATAGTTTAAAGTAATGTCACCATGAAAATTTACCGAGTGTGCAAAAGTGACAAAGTAAAGTGGAAGGAAAAGTGACAAAATGAAATGGTGATGTAAAAACCAGGGAAACCACAATGATCGTCTTGGCAACCCAACGTGATTTCAAGTCACGCATTACACAGACGAGACGCAGTGTGTCAGTCAGTAAGTACCCTACCTCCTTGGAGACAGTTACCCAGACCGGGGGGCATAGCATTCAACATCCACTGACAAAATCGCGGTAAGATATACAGTAAGTTATATAGTGTGCATGGCTCTCCCCTCTATGAGGGTAATGAGCCAATAATGTACCTACAAGAGACACTGATAACTTCGATTCCAACAGGGCAGTTTGAGTGGGCCGAATATCCCGGCCGATCCTGGTCCAGCCTAATCGAACAGTACGACACCAGTCAGGGTCCCAGCTGGGAAGAGTCTTAAGGACGTGCTTGACCCAGCGCCTTTGTAGGAAACGCAAGCACAAATCGACCTGACGTGGAGTACAAGGGCCAATTGCTTGGTCACAGACACACTCATGAATATCATAAACTATCAGTAATAATCTCTATCAAGTACTACTAGCAGTAACAACGCAACGACCGTATTCTTCTTTTCTTTTGTATGTGTATTGTATCTATTGTTTTATTTTTTCTTTCGAAACCCGATATATGTATACATATACATATATGTATTTTTTTTTTTTTATACCTCGTCGCTGTCTCCCGCGGTTGCGAGGTAGCGCAAGGAAACAGACGAAAGAAATGGCCCAACCCCCCCATACACATGTACATACACACGTCCACACACGCAAATATACATACCTACACAGCTTTCCATGGTTTACCCCGGACGCTTCACATGCCTTGATTCAATCCACTGACAGCACGTCAACCCCTGTATACCACATCGCTCCAATTCACTCTATTCCTTGCCCTCCTTTCACCCTCCTGCATGTTCAGGCCCCGATCACACAAAATCTTTTTCACTCCATCTTTCCACCTCCAATTTGGTCTCCCTCTTCTCCTCGTTCCCTCCACCTCCGACACATATATCCTCTTGGTCAATCTTTCCTCACTCATTCTCTCCATGTGCCCAAACCATTTCAAAACACCCTCTTCTGCTCTCTCAACCACGCTCTTTTTATTTCCACACATCTCTCTTACCCTTACGTTACTTACTCGATCAAACCACCTCACACCACACATTGTCCTCAAACATCTCATTTCCAGCACATCCATGCTCCTGCGCACAACTCTATCCATAGCCCACGCCTAGCAACCATACAACATTGTTGGAACCACTATTCCTTCAAACATACCCATTTTTGCTTTCCGAGATAATGTTCTCGACTTCCACACATTTTTCAAGGCTCCCAAAATTTTCGCCCCCTCCCCCACCCTATGATCCACTTCCGCTTCCATGGTTCCATCCGCTGACAGATCCACTCCCAGATATCTAAAACACTTCACTTCCTCCAGTTTTTCTCCATTCAAACTTACCTCCCAATTGACTTGACCCTCAACCCTACTGTACCTAATAACCTTGCTCTTATTCACATTTACTCTTAACTTTCTTCTTCCACACACTTTACCAAACTCCGTCACCAGCTTCTGCAGTTTCTCACATGAATCCGCCACCAGCGCTGTATCATCAGCGAACAACAACTGACTCACTTCCCAAGCTCTCTCATCCACAACAGACTTCATACTTGCCCCTCTTTCCAAGACTCTTGCATTTACCTCCCTAACAACCCCATCCATAAACAAATTAAACAACCATGGAGACATCACACACCCCTGCCGCAAACCTACATTTACTGAGAACCAATCACTTTCCTCTCTTCCTACACGTACACATGCCTTACATCCTCGATAAAAACTTTTCACTGCTTCTAACAACTTGCCTCCCACACCATATATTCTTAATACCTTCCACAGAGCATCTCTATCAACTCTATCATATGCCTTCTCCAGATCCATAAATGCTACATACAAATCCATTTGCTTTTCTAAGTATTTCTCACATACATTCTTCAAAGCAAACACCTGATCCACACATCCTCTACCACTTCTGAAACCACACTGCTCTTCCCCAATCTGATGCTCTGTACCTGCCTTCACCCTCTCAATCAATACCCTCCCATATAATTTACCAGGAATACTCAACAAACTTATACCTCTGTAATTTGAGCACTCACTCTTATCCCCTTTGCCTTTGTACAATGGCACTATGCACGCATTCCGCCAATCCTCAGGCACCTCACCATGAGTCATACATACATTAAATAACCTTACCAACCAGTCAACAATACAGTCACCCCCTTTTTTAATAAATTCCACTGCAATACCATCCAAACCTGCTGCCTTGCCGGCTTTCATCTTCCGCAAAGCTTTTACTACCTCTTCTCTGTTTACCAAATCATTTTACCTAACCCTCTCACTTTGCACACCACCTCGACCCAAACACCCTATATCTGCCACTCTGTCATCAGACACATTCAACAAACCTTCAAAATACTCATTCCATCTCCTTCTCACATCACCACTACTTGTTATCACCTCCCCATTTACGCTGTTCACTGAAGTTCCCATTTGCTCCCTTGTCTTACGCACCCTATTTACCTCCTTCCAGAACATCTTTTTATTCTCCCTAAAATTTACTGATAGTCTCTCACCCCAACTCTCATTTGCCCTTTTTTTCACCTCTTGCACCTTTCTCTTGACCTCCTGTCTCTTTCTTTTATACTTCTCCCACTCAATTGCATTTTTTCCCTGCAAAAATCGTCCAAATGCCTCTCTCTTCTCTTTCACTAATACTCTTACTTCTTCATCCCACCACTCACTACCCTTTCTAAACAGCCCACCTCCCACTCTTCTCATGCCACAAGCATCTTTTGCGCAATCCATCACTGATTCCCTAAATACATCCCATTCCTCCCCCACTCCCCTTATTTCCATTGTTCTCACCTTTTTCCATTCTGTACACAGTCTCTCCTGATACTTCCTCACACAGGTCTCCTTCCCAAGCTCACTTACTCTCACCACCTTCTTCACCCCAACATTCACTCTTCTTTTCTGAAAACCCATACTAATCTTCACCTTAGCCTCCACAAGATAATGATCAGACATCCCTCCAGTTGCACCTCTCAGCACATTGACATCCATATATATATATATATATATATATATATATATATATATATATATATATATATATATATATATATATATATATATATATATATATATATATATATATATATATATGGACCAGGCAGTATGATACAGTGGTTAAATTGATGAAAACTACTATTGACGTTTGTGTAAATAAATTATACATTTCCCTTTTCCATACCCAGAGGTTGAACCATTATGTGACATTCATTTTTCATTTCATTTCAAGCTAGAAGTTTCAGTTTTCTAAATCATTTCTTATATTTTTCATATGTATATATATATATATGTGTGTATGTGTGTGTGTATGTGTGTATATGTATGCATATATGTGTAAATATATATATGTATATATATATATATATATATATATATATATATATATATATATATATATATATATATATATATATATATATATATATATATATATATATATATATATATATATATGTATATATATATATATATATATATATATATATATATATATATATTATCCCTAGGGATAGGGGTGAAAGAATACTTCCCACGCATTCCTCACGTGTCGTAGAAGGCGACTAGAGGGGACAAGAGCGGGGGGCCAGAAATCCTCCCCTCCTTGTATTTTAACTTTCTAAAAATGGGAAACAGAAGGAGTCACGCGGGGAGTGCTCATCCTCCTCGTAGACTCAGATTGGGGTGTCTAAATGTGTGTGGATGTAACCAAGATGTGAAAAAAGGAGATATAGGTAGTATGTTTGAGGAAAGGAACCTGGATGTTTTGTCTCTGAGTGAAACGAAGCTCAAGGGTAAAGGGGAAGAGTGGTTTGGGAATGTCTTGGGAGCAAAGTCAGGGGTTAGTGAGAGGACAAGAGCAAGGGAAGGAGTAGCACTACTCCTGAAACAGGAGTTGTGGGAGTATGTGATAGAATGTAAGAAAGTAAATTCTCGATTAATATGGGTAAAACTGAAAGTTGATGGAGAGAGATGGGTGATTATTGGTGCATATGCACCTGGGCATGAGAAGAAAGATCATGAGAGGCAAGTGTTTTGGGAGCAGCTGAATGAGTGTGTTAGTGGTTTTGATGCACAAGACCGGGTTATAGTGATGGGTGATTTGAATGCAAAGGTGAGTAATGTGGCAGTTGAGGGAATAATTGGTATACATGGGGTGTTCAGTGTTGTAAATGGAAATGGTGAAGAGCTTGTAGATTTATGTGCTGAAAAAGGACTGATGATTGGGAATACCTGGTTTGAAAAGCGAGATATACATAAGTATACTTATGTAAGTAGGAGAGATGGCCAGAGAGCGTTATTGGATTACGTGTTAATTGACAGGCGCGCGAAAGAGAGACTTTTGGATGTTAATGTGCTGAGAGGTGCAACTGGAGGGATGTCTGATCATTATCTTGTGGAGGCTAAGGTGAAGATTTGTATGGGTTTTCAGAAAAGAAGAGTGAATGTTGGGGTGAAGAGGGTGGTGAGAGTAAGTGAGCTTGGGAAGGAGACTTGTGTGAGGAAGTACCAGGAGAGACTGAGTACAGAATGGAAAAAGGTGAGAACAATGGAAGTAAGGGGAGTGGGGGAGGAATGGGATGTATTTAGGGAATCAGTGATGGAGTGCGCAAAAGATGCTTGTGGCATGAGAAGAGTGGGAGGTGGGTTTATTAGAAAGGGTAGTGAGTGGTGGGATGAAGAAGTAAGATTATTAGTGAAAGAGAAGAGAGAGGCATTTGGACGATTTTTGCAGGGAAAAAATGCAATTGAGTGGGAGATGTGTAAAAGAAAGAGACAGGAGGTCAAGAGAAAGGTGCAAGAGGTGAAAAAGAGGGCAAATGAGAGTTGGGGTGAGAGAGTATCATTAAATTTTAGGGAAAATAAAAAGATGTTCTGGAAGGAGGTAAATAAAGTGCGTAAGACAAGTGAGCAAATGGGAACTTCAGTAAAGGGGGCTAATAGAGAGGTGATAACAAGTAGACGTGATGTGAGAAGGAGATGGATTGAGTATTTTGAAGGTTTGTTGAATGTGTTTGATGATAGAGTGGCAGATATAAGATGTGGTCGAAGTTGTGTGCAAAGTGAGAGGGTTAGGGAAAATGATTTGGTAAATAGAGAAGAGGTAGTAAAAGCTTTACGGAAGATGAAAGCCGGCAAGGCAGCAAGTTTGGATGGTATTGCAGTGGAATCTATTAAAAAAGTGGGTGACGGTATTGTTGACTGGTTAGTAAGGCTAATGTATATATGATTCATGGTGAGGTGCCTGAGGATTGGCGGAATGCTTGCATAGTACCGTTGTACAAAGGCAAAGGGGATAAGGGTGAGTGCTCAAATTACATAGGTATAAGTTTGTTGAGTATTCCTGGTAAATCATATGGGAGGGTATTGATTGAGAGGGTGAAGGCATGTACAGAGCATCAGATTGGGGAAGAGCAGTGTGGTTTCAGAAGTGGTAGAGGATGTGTGGATCAGGTGTTTGCTTTGAAGAATGTATGTGAGAAATACTTAGAAAAGCAAATGGATTTGTATGTAGCATTTATGGATCTGGAGAAGGCATATGATAGAGTTGATAGAGGTGCTCTGTGGAAGGTATTAAGAATATATGGTGTGGGAGGCAAATTGTTAGAAGCAGTGAAAAGTTTTTATCGAGGATGTAAAGCATGTGTACGTGTAGGAAGAGAGGAAAGTGATTGGTTCTCAGTGAATGTAGGTTTGCGGCAGGGGTGTGTGATGTCTCCATGGTTGTTTAATTTGTTTATGGATGGGGTTGTTAGGGAGGTGAATGCAAGAGTTTTGGAAAGAGGGGCAAGTATGAAGTCTGTTGTGGATGAGAGAGCTTGGGAAGTGAATCAGTTGTTGTTCGCTGATGATACAGCGCTGGTGGCTGATTCATGTGAGAAACTGCAGAAGCTGGTGACTGAGTTTGGTAAAGTGTGTGAAAGAAGAAAGTTGAGAGTAAATGTGAATAAGAGGAAGGTTATTAGGTACAGTAGGGTTGAGGGTCAAGTCATTGGGAGGTAAGTTTGAATGGAGAAAAACTGGAGGAAGTGAAGTGTTTTAGATATCTGGGAGTGGATCTGGCAGCGGATGGAACCATGGAAGCAGAAGTGGATCATAGGGTGTGGGAGGGGGCGAAAATCCTGGGAGCCTTGAAGAATGTGTGGAAGTCGAGATCATTATCTCGGAAAGCAAAAATGGGTATGTTTGAAGGAATAGTGGTTCCAACAATGTTGTATGGTTGCGAGGCGTGGGCTATGGATAGAGTTGTGCGCAGGAGGATGGATGTGCTGGAAATGAGATGTTTGAGGACAATGTGTGGTGTGAGGTGGTTTGATCGAGTAAGTAACGTAAGGGTAAGAGAGATGTGTGGAAATAAAAAGAGCGTGGTTGAGAGAGCAGAAGAGGGTGTTTTGAAATGGTTTGGGCACATGGAGAGAATGAGTGAGGAAAGATTGACCAAGAGGATATATGTGTCGGAGGTGGAGGGAATGAGGAGAAGTGGGAGACCAAATTGGAGGTGGAAAGATGGAGTGAAAAAGATTTTGTGTGATCGGGGCCTGAACATGCAGGAGGGTGAAAGGAGGGCAAGGAATAGAGTGAATTGGAACAATGTGGTATACCGGGGTTGACGTGCTGTCAGTGGATTGAATCAGGGCATATGAAGCGTCTGTGGTAAACCATGGAAAGCTGTGTGGGTATGTATATTTGCGTGTGTGGACGTATGTATATACATGTGTATGGGGGTGGGTTGGGCCATTTCTTTCGTCTGTTTCCTTGCGCTACCTCGCAAACGCGGGAAACAGCGGAAAAAAAAATATATATATATATATATATATCTGGAGGAAGTGAAGTGTTTTAGATATCTGGGAGTGGATCTGTCAGCGGATGGAACCATGGAAGCGGAAGTGGATCATAGGGTGGGGGAGGGGGCGAAAATTTTGGGAGCCTTGAAAAATGTGTGGAAGTCGAGAACATTATCTCGGAAAGCGAAAATGGGTATGTTTGAGGGAATAGTGGTTCCAACAATGTTGTATGGTTGCGAGGCGTGGGCTATGGATAGAGATGTGCGCAGGAGGATGGATGTGCTGGAAATGAGATGTTTGAGGACAATGTGTGGTGTGAGGTGGTTTGATCGAGTAAGTAACGTAAGGGTAAGAGAGATGTGTGGAAATAAAAAGAGCGTGGTTGAGAGAGCAGAAGAGGGTGTTTTGAAATGGTTTGGGCACATGGAGAGAATGAGTGAGGAGAGATTGACCAAGAGGATATATGTGTCGGAGGTGGAGGGAACGAGGAGAAGAGGGAGACCAAATTGGAGGTGGAGTGAAAAAGATTTTGTGTGATCGGGGCCTGAACATGCAGGAGGGTGAAAGGAGGGCAAGGAATAGAGTGAATTGGAGTCATGTGGTATACAGGGGTTGACGTGCTGTCAGTGGATTGAAGCAAGGCATGTGAAGCGTCTGGGGTAAACCATGGAAAGCTGTGTAGGTATGTATATTTGCGTGTGTGGACGTGTGTATGTACATGTGTATGGGGGGGGGGGGGGGTTGGGCCATTTCTTTCGTCTGTTTCCTTGCGCTACCTCGCAAACGCGGGAGACAGCGACAAAGTATAAAAAAAAAAAAAAAGAAATATATATATATATATATATATATATATATATATATATATATATATATATATATATATATATATATATATATATATATGTATATCTATTTATTCATTTATCTATATATATTTTTTTGTCGCTGTCTCCCGCGTTAGCGAGGTAGCGCAAGGAAACAGACGAAAGAATATCCCAACCCACCCACATACACATGTATATACATACACGTCCACACACGCAAATATACATACTTATACATCTCAACGTATACATATATATATACACACACAGACATATACATAAATACACATGTATATAATTCATACTATATGCCTTTATTTATTCCCATTGCCCCCTCGCCACACATGAAATAATAACGCCCTCCCCCCTCAGGTGTGCGAGGCAGCGCTAGGAAAAGAAAGAAAAGGCCACATTCGTTCACAATCAGTCTCTAGCCGTCATGTAATAATGCACCGGAACCACAGCTCCCTTTGCACATCCAGGCCCCACAGAAGTTTCCATGGTTTACCCCAGACGCTTCACATGCCCTGGTTCAATCCATTGACAGCACGTCGACCCCGGTATACCACATCGTTCCAATTCACTCTATTCCTTGCACGCCTTTCACCCTCCTGCATGTTCAGGCCCCGATCACTCAAAATCTTTTTCACTCCATCTCTCCACCTCCAATTTGGTCTCCCACTTCTCCTCGTTCCCTCCACTTCTGATATATATATCCTCTTGGTCAATCTTTCCTCACTCATTCTCCCTATGTGACCAAACCATTTCAAAACACCCTCTTCTACTTTCTCAACCACACTCTTTTTATTTTCACACATCTCTCTTCCCCTTATATTACTTACTCGATCAAACCACCTCACACCACATATTGTCCTCAAGCATCTCATTTCCAGCACAACCACCCTCCTGCGCCCAACTCAATCCATAGCCCACGCCTCACAACCATACAACATTGTTGGAACCACGATTCCTTCAAACATACCCATTATTGCTTTCCGAGATAATGTTCTCCACTTCCAAACATTCTTCAAGGCTCCCAAAATTTTCGCCCCCTCCTCCACCCTATGATTCACTTCCGCTTCTATGGTTCCATCCCCAGCCAGATCCACTCCTAGATGTCTAAAACACTTTACTTCCTCCAGTTTTTCTCCATTCAAACTTACCTCCAAATTGACTTGACCCTCAATCCTACTGTACCTAGTAACCTTGCTCTTATTCACATTTACTCTTAACGTTCTTGTTTCACACACTTTACCAAACTCAGTCACCAGCTTCTGCAGTTTCTCACATGAATCAGCCACCAGCCTTGTATCATCAGCGAACAATAACTGACACACTTCCCAAGCTCTCTCATCCACAACAGACTGCATACTTGCCCCTCTTTCCAAAACTCTTGCTTTCCCCTCTCTAACAACCCCATCTATAAACAAATTAAACAACCATGGAGACATCACACACCCCTGCCGCAAACATACATTCACTGAGAATAAATCACTTTCCTCTCTTCCTACATGTACACATGCCTTACATCCTCGATAAAAACTTTTCACTGCTTCTAACAACCTGCCTCCCACACCATATATTCTTAATACCTTCCAGAGATCATCTCTATCATCTCTATCATATGCCTTCTCCGGATCCATAAATGCTACATACAAATCCATTTGCTTTTCTAAGTATTTCTCACATACATTCTTCAAAGCAAACACCTGATCCACACATCCTCTACCACTTCTGAAACCACACTGCTCTTCCCCAATCTGATGCTGTGTACATGCCTTCACCCTCTCAATCAATACTCTCCCATATAATATCCCAGGAATACTCAACAAACTTATACCTCTGTAATTTGAGCACTCACTCTTATCCCCTTTGCCTTTGTATAATGGCACTATGCAAGAATTCCGCCAATCCTCAGGCACCTCACCATGAATCATACGTGCATTAGATAACCTTACCAACCAGTTAACAATACAGTCATCCCCTTTCTTAAAAAATTCCACTGCAATACCATGCAGACCCGCTGCCTTACGGGCTTTCATCTTCCGCAAAGCTTTTAATACCCCTTCTCTGTTTACCAAAACGTTTTCCAAAACATTTACCAAAACATTTACCAAAACATTTTCTCCTCTCTCTGGGGATAGGGGAGAAAGAATACTTCCCACGCTTTCCTCAAGTGTCGTAGAAGGCGACTAAAGGGGACGCGAGCGGGGGGCCAGAAACCTTCCCTCGTTGTATTTTAACTTTCTAAAAGGTGAAACAGAAGAAGGAGTCACGCGGGGAGTGCTCATCCTCCTCGAAGGCTCAGATTAGGGTGTCTAAATGTGTGTGGATGTAACCAAGATGAGAAAAAAGGAGAGATAGGTAGTATGTTTGAGGAAAGAAACCTAGATGTTTTGGCTCTGAGTGAAACGAAGCTCAAGGGTAAAGAAGAAGAGTGGTTTGGGAATGTCAGGGGTTAGTGAGAGAACAAATGCAAGTTAAGCAGTAGCACTTCTCTTGAAACGGGAGGGATGGGAGTATGTGATAGAGTGTAAGAAAGTAAATTCTAGACTGATATGGGTAAAACTGAAAGTTGATGGAGAGAGATGGGTGCATATGCACCTGGGCATGAGAAGAAAGATTATGAGAGGCAAGTGTTTTGGGAGCAGGTGAATGAGTGTGTTAGTGGTTTTGATGCACGAGACCGGGTTATAGTGATGGGTGATTTGAATGCAAAGGTGAGTAATGTGGCAGTTGAGTGAATAATTGGTATACATGGGGTGTACAGTGTTGTAAATATAAATGGTGAAGAGGTTTTAGATTTTTGTGCTGAAAAAGGACTGGTGATTGGGAACACCTGGTTTAAAAAGCGAGATATACATAAGTATACGTATGTAAGTAGGAGAGAAGACCAGAGAGCGTTATTGGATTACGTGTTAATTGATAGGTGCGGGAAAGAGAGACTTTTGGATGTTAATGTGCTGAGAGGTGCAAGTGGAGTGATGTCTGATCATTATCTTGTGGAGGCGAAGGTGAAGATTTGTAGAGGCTTTCAGAAAAGAAGAGAGAATGTTGGGGTGAAGAGAGTGGTGAGAGTAAGTGAGCTTGGGAAGGAGACTTGTGTGAGGAAGTACAAGGAGAGACTGAGTACAGAATGGAAAAAGGTGAGAACAAAGGGTGTAAGGGGAGTGGGGGAAGAATGGGATGCATTTAGGGAAGCAGTGATGGCTTGCGCAAACGATGCTTGTTGCATGAGTGGGAGGTGCGCAGATTAGAAAGGGTAGTGAGTGCTGGGATGAAGATGTAAGATTATTAGTGAAAGAGAAGAGTGAGGCATTTGGACGATTTTTGTAGGGAAAAAATGCAAATAAGTGGGAGATGTATAAAAGAAAAAGGCAGGAGGTCAAGAGAAAGGTGCAAGAGGTGAAAAAGACGGCAAATTAGAGTTTGGGCGAGAGAGTATCATTAAATTTTAGGGAGAATAAAAAGATGTTTTGGAAGGAGGTAAATAAAGTGCGTAAGACAAGTGAGCAAATGGGAACTTCAGTGAAGGGGGCTAATGGGGAGGTGATGTGAGAAGATGGAGTGAGTATTTTGAAGGTTTGTTGAATGTGTTTGATGATAGAGTTGCAGATATAGGGTGTTTTGGTCGATGTGGTATGCAAAGTGATATATATATATATATATATATATATATATATATATATATATATATATATATATATATATATATATATATATATATATATATATATATATATATATATATATATATATATATATATATATATATATATATATATATATATATATATATATATATATATATATATATATATATATATATATATATATATATATATATATATATATATATATATATATATATATATTCCTATGAGTCCATGGGGAAAATGAAACATGAAATGTTCCCAAGTGCACTTTAGTGTAATAATCACTTCATCAGGGGAGACACAAGAGAGGAATATAACAGTCAGTTGATATACATCGAGGAGACGAAGCTAGGACGTCATTTGGTAAACATATATATATATATATATATATATATATATATATATAT
>NC_092254.1:16442500-16445000 GCF_036320965.1 Panulirus ornatus
TGTGTATGTACATGTGTATGGGGGGGGTTGGGCCATTTCTTTCGTCTGTTTCCTTGCGCTACCTCGCAAACGCGGGAGACAGCGACAAAGTATAAAAAAAAAAAATATATCTTTTTTTTTTATACTTTGTCGCTGTCTCCCGCGTTTGCGAGGTAGCGCAAGGAAACAGACGAAAGAAATGGCCCAACCCCCCCCATACACATGTATATACATACGTCCACACACACAAATATACATACCTACACAGCTTTCCATGGTTTACCCCAGACGCTTCACATGCCTTGATTCAATCCACTGACAGCACGTCAACCCCGGTATACCACATCGCTCCAATTCACTCTATTCCTTGCCCTCCTTTCACCCTCCTGCATGTTCAGTCCCCGATCACACAAAATCTTTTTCACTCCATCTTTCCACCTCCAATTTGGTCTCCCTCTTCTCCTCGTTCCCTCCACCTCCGACACATATATCCTCTTGGTCAATCTTTCCTCACTCATTCTCTCCATGTGCCCAAACCACTTCAAAACACCCTCTTCTGCTCTCTCAACCACGCTCTTTTTATTTCCACACATCTCTCTTACCCTTACGTTACTCACTCGATCAAACCACCTCACACCACACATTGTCCTCAAACATCTCATTTCCAGCACATCCATCCTCCTGCGCACAACTCTATCCATAGCCCACGCCTCGCAACCATACAACATTGTTGGAACCACTATTCCTTCAAACATACCCATTTTTGCTTTCCGAGATAATGTTCTCGACTTCCACACATTCTTCAAGGCCCCCAGAATTTTCGCCCCCTCCCCCACCCTATGATCCACTTCTGCTTCCATGGTTCCATCCGCTACCAGATCCACTCCCAGATATCTAAAACACTTCACTTCCTCCAGTTTTTCTCCATTCAAACTCACCTCCCAATTGACTTGACCCTCAACCCTACTGTACCTAATAACCTTGCTCTTATTCACATTTACTCTTAACTTTCTTCTTCCACACACTTTACCAAACTCAGTCACCAGCTTCTGCAGTTTCTCACATGAATCAGCCACCAGCGCTGTATCATCAGCGAACAACAACTGACTCACTTCCCAAGCTCTCTCATCCCCAACAGACTTCATACTTGCCCCTCTTTCCAAAACTCTTGCATTTACCTCCCTAACAACCCCATCCATAAACAAATTAAACAACCATGGAGACATCACACACCCCTGCCGCAAACCTACATTCACTGAGAACCAATCACTTTCCTCTCTTCCTACACGTACACATGCCTTACATCCTCGATAAAAACTTATATATATATATATATATATATATATATATATATATATATATATATATATATATATATATATATATATATATATATTTCTTTCTTTCAAACTATTCGCCATTTCCCGCGTTAGCAAGGTAGCGCTAAGAACAGAGGACTGGGCCTCTGAGGGAATATCCTCACCTGGCCCCCTTCTCTGTTCCTTCTTTTGGAAAATTAAAAAAAAAAAAGAACAAGAGGGGAGGATTTCCAGCCCCCCCGCTCCCTCCCCTTTCAGTCGCCTTCTACGACACGCAGGGAATACGTGGGAAGTATTCTTTGTCCCCTATCCCCAGGGATTATTATTATTATTATCATTATTATCATTATTACTATCATTATCATCACTATTATTATCATCATTATTATCATTATCATTATTATCATTACTATCATTATCCTTATTATCATTATTATACACAATTTGCCTTACCCCCAATCCCTGTCTTACTTTGTGTAAAATCTTGTAATGATATTTCTACAGGGAACAAGTGAGCATCGTTGGGGTAATAAAGGGTTAAGGAGAGGGAGGTGTCGCCGAGCCTTCCCTCTGGCCGTTATGGGGCACTGAATGACCAGTGAGCATCGCCGGGTGAGGCTCGGATGGCAGCAATAATGATCTTCCTCCCCCTTACTGGCCATTATAGAGGTTTGATAACCTCACTATGGACGGAGTAGCCCGTCAGGGGTCTAGTATTCTTGACTTAAGACCATATAGGAACTCTCCTTCATATAGTCGTCCTCAGGTTTCTCCTTCCTTCAGACATCCTGCATTGTTCAATGAAGCCTTTCCAATTAAGTCCCCAGCGAGTCTATATAGACATTTCACCACGTAATGTTACCCAAACCGCTGCTTTCTGCTAACTGCTAACTGCTAACTGCTAACATATATATATATATATATATATATATATATATATATATATATATATATATATATATATATGGGTATGTTTGAAGGAATAGTGGTTCCAACAATGTTGTATGGTTGCGAGGCGTGGGCTATGGATAGAGATGTGCGCAGGAGGATGGATGTGCTGGAAATGAGATGTTTGAGGAAAATGTGTGGTGTGAGGTGGTTTGATCGAGTAAGTAACGTAAGGGTAAGAGAGATGTGTGGAAATAAAAAGAGCGTGGTTGAGAGAGCAGAAGAGGGTGTTTTGAAATGGTTTGGGCACATGG